>NC_043008.1:78562923-78642923 GCF_006345805.1 Octopus sinensis
TTACTTCCCACAACGTTATCGTGTCTTTCTCACAGATGTTGACTTGCAAAGATTTGATAGAAACATTAATCGCACCAATCATCCCAGTCTATGAGGCATGCAAAGGCCATGAGCACGGCTCCTTGTTTAAAATCCAGTAAGTAAAAATATAAATTCTAATAGTGCATTTAGTTAAGTACAGTTTACAATATTTGACAGGATGAGCCGGAAATGATTTTTAGATAATTGCAAATATAACCCTAGTGAAATATAACTCCCATTAACGTTAATAAAAATTATTCTCAAAAGAAGCAAAGCAAATTTTGATCATCCTGATATATGCAAAGATAAAGAGTGACTGATCTTTGATGGCCATGGTAATAACTGCGGACATGTTTCGGTTTTATCTAAAGTTTCTCAGCTAAGTGTAATCTACTCAATGGCTACCAATATCACAGAACTACATATAGGAATAGCTTTCGTATGAAGGACTTTCACTGACTAGGCAAATTAAAGTCATTAATATTGGAAAATTTTCAAATTCAAGGAAAGATAATGTGGCTATTGAAGTATAACAATCACAAGCATAAAAGGCAGCTCCAATTGAATATAGACTACTTGGTATAGAGTTACTATTTCACTCACCATCCTATTTTCATATTATTATTTAGATTATATCTCTACTGTAAATATATGATCCTATAAAAATACACGTAAATAAAAATGCAGCAAGAACATATTCTTGAATTTCTTTATTTCAGTTTAGTTATCAATCTCTGTATGTTAACGCAGGAAAAATATACACACCCTCGTGAATATGTGTGAATATATCTAAACGTATATGAATATGAAATTGTTTGTATGTAGAGAAAAGTAAGGCAACGGTTATATTTTTGACTGTTGTATGTGTGAAAATGTGAATTACCTCTGACTTTTAAGAACGCGATTTTTTCATCTTTGACATGATTATTTGTATATGTCATCCTTGATAAGATTGTTTGCATATGCCGCTTTTATCTTGTAGCTGTTATAAACAATATGCAGGAGAAATTACCATTTCTAGTATGATACAGCACAGAAACAAAAAGAAAACTTATTTTCTCGTCGAGTATGAAATCTGGCTTCTGAAATAATTGGTGGTACTGAAGGGTTTCTGTGTTCCCTCACTTCTGAGAGTCAATAACTCAGATTTAAGTTTGCCACATGCATATATTTTCTTTTTTAATTTATAATTAAACATTTTTAGTAGATGTTCTGCTGAAAATAATATTAAGCATTCACGTATTCTAGTGTCAGTAGTGTTGTTAGTATCACATAATAATATGTTAATGTAATGTATAGAAGTATACTATATATTAATATTATAGAATTACACTATAGAATAACATGAGCTTTTACTTGCAACATCATTTAAGAAAGCAATAGTTCTACCATGATATAGGAATAACAAAAAGCAGAAGGTGTAATGTGAAACCAACGGTTACAAATACAAGGTGAGAGATATTATACAATACGTGGAAGGACATTTTAAATGTACAAACATATATGCATATAGAATGTTCAGGCTACATATGTCTACATACACCCAACCACTCTTAGAATGTTCAAAAATGTCCTTAAAATTGACATATCTGAGTATAATTTTTACTTTGAATTGAATGCCTAAGTTTTCGTAAAAGTAGAGAATTGTGCAAACAAAACATTATAAGTCTTGAGACACCCAGAGAGCGATTGGAAAAAACAAAAACGGCATGACAGGTCTGGATTCCATTTCTTTCGACTGCACCGTTAGAGCTACATCGTCTGCACAATCTGGAATTATATACCAACAATATTTTTCAAATGATCTTAAAATCAAGTTTTAAGATCATTTGAACAATGCTTTTGACTCCATGCCAAAAGATTTTCATATAAATTAGACTTATTGCACAGAAGTACATTGCTACACAGCTATTTTGCCTCGACTGATGTTTTATTTAACATTATCCAACAAAAATGACTCAAAGAACTTTGCCGGGTGAGGCTGTTAATTTAGACATACCCTGGGCCAACATTTCACCAAACGTATCTCAATTTATCTGATAGATGGATAGATAGATAGATAGATAGATAGATAGATAGATAGATAGATAGATAGATAGATAGATAGATAGATAGATAGATAGATAGATAGATAGATAGATAGATAGATAGATAGATAGACAGATAGATGGATTTCGCTTAGGCATAGCGATACTAATAAACTAGTGTTAGAACTCAATATACATATGTTTCAGAATATAGCGTTAGATGAGTACAGAGCGTAATATGAAATGAGATAAATAACAAAGAACAGGAATTACGTAATGAACTTCACTAGCTAATGCAGTTGATCACGTAATTCCTATTCCCTTGTCATTTATTTAATTTCTTATATCTATAAATAGAGAAAGAATTAGCAAGGGCTTTCCCTTGCTATTTCTATCTCGTAAGGGGAGGTGAAAGGGAATGGAGAGACAAAAGGGGGAGAGAAAACGAAACAAAGACTGGACCTTGTCTCAAATATGACTGTAGAACAGAAACAGAGATTTATATAACTTCTCTTCTTTCACTTAGTGTTTAAACTCTACAGAAAGGAAATCTTACTTAACCAATCGACGATCAACGAAGAAAGGCTAACAATGAATTATCTTTTAAAACCTGAGAAATGGTGAAGATAAAAAACATAAATACGGAAACAAAAAACATGGAATGCTGCAAAGTTCTGCAAAGAAAAGGGAAATCTAAATCACATGATATAAAAAGAGATAAAATAAAAAATTAAAATGTAGATTGGAAAACATTGAATGAATTTTGTGTAAAGTTTCTTTTATCGAAATATGGTTTCTGGAAATATTATTCAGTGAATGAATCGATAAATTAAGAATGACAGAATATGGATTCAGCACAAGCAAAACGTGCAGCATGCTTGTTCTCTCTTGATCAATAGTAACGTTTTATTGAAGGAATACTTTTCAACATATAGGATTAAATCTTTAAACTTGAGATTAATTACAATTTCTCTACTTATGCGAAAACTAAAGTATTCAATTTGAAGTTAAAATTATACTCAGGTAAGTCAATTTTTAGGACATTTTAGCACATTCTAAGATACAGTACTTTTCACTCGTCGTACAATTCTGACAGAAATCACGAAAAAATTCCCTTTTGGTTATATTGATTCTGTATCGTTCCGTTTAGCAATATGTTCTCTGTAAAAGAATCAATCAAACTATGTGACACGGAAAGGAAATGTTTGTCTCCAAAAATAATTCAGTCAATATTTCGAGTTAGCTCTTTGTTTCCATGTTTGTAATTCGTAATGGCTAAGGAATATTACGAATATTTTAAAGAAACCATCGTTGTTTGTCGATAAATGTGTGTGTGTATGTGTTCTGTGTCTGTATCTGTGTGTAAGCGTGTGTGTGTGTATGTATTATACTGAGTTGGTCAAAAAGTCCTTTCAATTTTTGTCGACACTAAACTTCAAGCATCTTAATTCAGTTTGCCCATTCAATGCACACTCGTTAGATACTTGACACTTAAACGTAGTTTGACACGAACTTTGGACCAGAGAAACTGTCTTTGTGTGCTTGGGATCTCCCGGAAAAGGGAGAACCAAGAAGAACATTATCGACATCTCATGTTTTTTTTTAAGGCAAGAAAGCAGCAGAAACCTGCAGGAAGATATGCGCTGTGTACGGAAAGGATGTTGTAATGGAACGTGTGTGTCAGATGTGCTTTTCGAGATTTCAATCGAGAAATTTTTCGGTTCAAGATGCACCTCCCACTGACCGGTCAAGTGAGTTTAACAGCGACAAAATGAAGGAGTTAGTCAAAGCCTGTCTCCATTATACAAGCAGGATTATCGCAGATATTCTCCAAATATATAAATCGCGTGTTGAAAACTATCTGCATCAACTTGGTTATGTTAGCAGGCTCGATGTTTGAGTCCCACATCAATTGAATGACGCTAACCCCACCCAATGTTTTTCCACATTATTATTTCACTGCAGAAAGGTGAAGAATATATATTTTTTTGAAGAGAATGGTGACAAGGCACACAAATGAATCATTAATAACAATGTGAAATACAATCATCATGGGGAGTGTGCAGCGAATCATCATAAAGAACTTTCACAGCAGGACTTCACCCGAACAAGTTTATGCTTTCAATTTGGTGGGATTTGAAGAGTGGTCATTTTACGAGCTTCTTCCCACGAACTGGACCATCATTTCCTTTGTGTACTTCTGACCAGCTGCACGATATAAACGCAGTGATCTATCAGAAGCGTTCAGCACTTGTTAATCACAAGGGCATTGTCTTGCATCACAATGTAAGACTGCACACATTTTGTAAACGTGACATAAGATCATGGGAATTGTTGCGAAGTTTTCCCCCCACTCTCCATATTTACCCAACTTTATGCCTTCAGATTTCCACTTGTTTCGTTCTCTTCAAAAATTCCTTGAATGGGCAGACCTTCAACTCTGAAGGGCAACATCAAAGATGTGCGTATTTCTGCAACACGACTTGTTGCACCACCATGTCCCTAAATTGTGTGCGGCATTATGTTCTTATTTTACAGAGACTGAATGGGTATAGACTCCTCCTGTTGGTGTACTGCACCAGTTTATTTCACGGGGTTTAGTTTCTTGTTTCTTGTGTGCGTTATTATGTGCAGTGTGTATACTATGAGTAGTGTTATTTTATTAGGCCTTAATCTTGTATACCATATGTTGCGTAAGTTGTGATGTTTTCGCTTATTAGATGCTTGTTGTATTGGGCGTGTGTTGTGTGTGAAGATTTCTCTATTTGAGCTGTTCTATTGAATCATAATTAATTCTATTGAATTGATTGCCTTGTGCAAGATGTGGGTTGTTCCAAACAGCTATTTTGGGGCATATCATCATCATCATCATCATTATTATTATTATTATTATTATTATTATTATTATTATTATTATTATTATTATTATTATTATTATTATTCAGTAGTTTTATTTTTATAGCGTTCTTTCTCTTCACTACCGAGCGCAGCGCTGTGTGCCTTGGGTCTGTGCTGTGGTTTGCTGTGATGCTCTTATGGTTACTGTATTGAAAGGGTTTTGCGTAGGATGTGTGCAGTGCCCAGTAGTGCAATTTTCTGTATGTTATATATATTTGCAAGTCCTGGTGTTTTTGTTATGTATTTGTCTGAATATTTTTTATCATACTTAATGCGCCTACTATGATAGGAATTGTTTTTGTTTTTAGATACCACATTCGAGTTACCTCTATTTCCAGGTCTTTGTATTTTGAAAGTTTCTCCATTTCTTTTAGAGAAACGTTGTCATCTGCTGGTATTGATACATCAATTAGAAAGCATTGTTTTCTTCATGATCTCTGACAACTATATCTAGCCTATTGGCCTTAATTTCTCTATCTGTGTGTATTGGCATATCCCAAAGTATGGTTGCTTTCTCGTTTTCTGTGACCTTTTCTAGTGTATGCCTATACCCTCTTTTTTCTGCTGTTATTCCATAGTGTTGGCGTAGCTTCCAGTGTATGTAGGTCCCAACTCAATCGTGTCTGTGCATATATTCCTTCTTAGCCAGGACTGGGCAGCCGGAGATAATATGATTTATTGTTTCTTGTCCATCTCCATATATTCTGCAGTTACTTGTTATATTTCTTTACATTATATTTTTTTGGTAATTTCTGGTGGGGAGGCTTTGGCCTTGTACAGCAATTAAAAATCCCTCTGTCTCTACTTTGAGTCCTGAGCTTCTCAACAATTGCTGGGATTTTTCTGTCTATTTCTTTTGCATTTATTTTGGCCTAGTATTTACCATGAAGGAGCTTTTCTTGCCATCGTTTTATCATGGTCCGTTGTTGTTCTAGTTTTGGATTTCATTTGTTTGGATTTCATTTGTTTTATAGCTATGTTGTTTCTTCTTCATATTTGTTAGGTAGTATGATTTCTTGTTTGTATTTGTCAGCTTCCTTAAATACTGAGAACAGTTTTTTTGTTTTGCTTGTGTTTTGGGGCTATTTGTATTAGTTTTCCTTGCTTCTGAAGTAGGTATTTTTGCAGTCCTGTGGTGGTTATTTTATAATAGTTTTCCAGCTGTATAAGGCCTCTACCACCTTCTATACGTTGTATATATAGCCTTTCTATGTCAGATTTTGGGTGGTGCATCCTAGATCCTGACATTATTTTTCTTGTTTTCCTATCTATTTTCGTTAGTTCATTTAGTGTCCAGTTAAGGATATTGTAGCTGTAACTGATAACTGAGACGGCTAACGTGTTAATACATATTATCTTGTTTTTAGCATTGAGCTCTGTTTTTAGTATTGATCTAACTCTCATCTATAGTATTCTTTCTTTATTTTCTTTTTCATTTGTGTGTGTTGTATCATATCTAGTTCATGGATTCCTAAATATTTGTATGTCTAGCTTAGGTCTAATTCTCTTATTTCATTGGCTTTATCTAGTGTGATGCTGCTACTCTTAACTAGTTTTCCTCTTTTCAGGGTTGCTTTAGCACATTTTTCTAATTCAAATTTCATATATATTTCTTTGGTAAATCCATGTACTGTCTGTAGTAGTGTTTCCAGCTGTTTGTCATTTGTAGCGTATAGTTTTAAGTCATCCGTATATAAAAGGTAGCTGATTGTTTTGCCGTAACATTTGTATCTGCATCCATTCTATTTAGCATGTCAAATAGAGGTGTCAGTGCCAAGCAGAAAAGGAATGTCTCCCTGGAACATTCCTCTTCTGATGGGGATGGCTTTGGTTTTCACGAGTCCCTCTTTTGTTTGGAGCTTTAGCACCGTCTGCCATTTATTCATAGAGTGTCTTATGTATTCTATAATTATTGGTACTATCTTTTCATGGCTTGTGTTTCGAGGATCCGCGTGTGGGGAATACTATCAAAAGCCTTTCGGTAGTCGATCCAGGCCATATTGAGGCCTTTCTTCTTTCTGTGGCTGTCTTCAGTAATGGCTTTATTGATCATTAGTTGATCTTTACAGCCGTATGAGCCCTTACAGCATCCCATCTGCTCTTCTGGAAACAGGTTGTTTTCTCCCAGATGCTTACTCAATCTTTGCGATATTACTGCAGTAAAGGCTTTGTACGTTGTAGGGAGACAGGTTATAGTTTTGTGCTTTCAGTGGATTTGGGAATTAGGATAGTTTACCCTTTGGTGAGCTATTCAGGCATTATCTCTGGCTCTGCTAGTATGTCGTTAACGTTTTCAGCCAGCTTTTTGTGTATTCCTGTCAGATATTTTAACCAGAAGTTGGGGATCTTGTCGTGCCCAGGTGCCTTCCAGTTGCTTAGTCTTTGCAGTGCCTTGGTGACCTCTTCAGTTGTTATAGGGGTCCAGAGTTGCTCAGCTGCTAAGTTCGTTGCTTTAATAGTCCTTTTCTGTGGTTGTTCCTTCATCGACCATATTTCTTTCCAAAATTCTTCCACTTCTTCTGCTGTTGGTGCAGCAGTGATGTCTATTTTATTTTCGCCAAGTTCTTGGTAGAACTTTTGGGGGTTGGAGTTGAATTGTTTGTTTTGTCCAATGAAACGTTGGCGTTTCTCATACCAGCGGATCCTTTGTGTTTTGGCAAGGATATCTTGCTTTAGCTTTTCTTTTACCTCAAGTAATTTTTTTTTCTGTAATGTAGAGGTTAGCACAGTATTGTTTTTTCTTGTTACTTAGTAGTGTTGATTGCCTACTAATTTCGTTAAGAATCGACAGATCTTTTCTCTTTTTCTTTTTTTTTTTTGATATTATTTATCCACAGGGTTTATTTGGGTGGTGGTACTACTGTTTGGATGGGTTTGAGGGAGTATCCAGCTTCTTTTGTAGCTGCAGTGGCTGCTGCATATATTATGTCATTTAGCTCAGTGATATTGCTATTTGTTTCTGTGACTATTTGTTCCGTGACGGCCAGGTTTATGCTATTTATTATTGACTAGCAGCATAGCCCGGCGTTGCCCGAGTATGTAAGAAACTTTGTCGATAAGCAATGCCCTTTACCTTTTTTGTACTCATTGAACCGTTATTTTGTAAAATGAAGCCTAAAATTCATTAAGGCATTCAAGGCACCGTTCCCTTGCATGCATGAAGAAAATCTATGACAGTCAAAGTGCATTTTCTGGTTTTGTTTAGCACACCCAACCCAGTTCTGCGGGATCAGTGTCGCGACGGGAACGCATGGGTTGGGAGTTTGACCGGCAGAGGTGATAAGGTTGCACATGCCGGCCCTTTTGACACCGCCCCTCCCCCGAACCCAAGTTGGTTTGGACAACAGCTAAGCCCTACCTAATCCTAACTTAAGTCTAGCGAAAGGGGGCTCGGGAGCCTCTAGTAGGCAACGACTAATCCCGATCTTGTCTTTTCCCTCTAGGGAACGAAGGCGCATGTGTAGGTTGCAACGTCTTCTCTTCACTCCAATACTTCTGTGTATACGACGTTCCTAGCTGTCCCTTTGGGCGAAAACATGAAAACATCATTGCGCCTCCCAACGCGTGAACAGCCCACAATTGTCATTGACCCTATCTTGATGTCGTCACACAAGGAGAAGTTAATTATGGCGTCGTAGTTGAATGCTAGTGACGACCAGAAAGCGGGAGCAGGGGTACGTACACCACGAATGATATCCAAACGTTGGTTGATACTCTCAAGTCGAGTGCGCCGTGCTTCTGCAGATTGAGATGCGCGTGCGACAGCGGTAACAGTGGCATCCCTTGAAAGCCTTTCAGCTCTCGCCTCAGCACTCTCTGAAGCCCTAGCAGAAGCAGTGTTAATGGCATCTCTGGATGTCCGAATAGTTCGTTGGTCTGGAGTTTCGGCACATCGAGCCATGGCTGTGTTTGCGGCGTTAGCAGCTTGGCGAGCTCTCCTCTGTTATGGTGTTTCGGCAGATCAGGCCATGGCTGTGTTTGCGGCATCAGCAGCTTGGCAAGCTCTCTTCTGTTGAGGTGTTTCGGCAGATCGAGCCGTAGCTGTGTTTGCGGCGTCAGCAGCTTGGCGAGCTCTCTTCTGTTGAGGTGTTTCAGCAGATCGGGCCATGGCTGTGTTTGCGGCATCAGCAGCTTGGCGAGTTCTCCTCTGTTGTGGGGTTTCGACAGATCGTGTCCTGGCGGTGCTAGCGGCGTTAGCCGCATTCCGAATGGCCCTATGTTCGGGGTTCTCGCGAGCTCTGCGGATGGAAGCACAGGAAGAAGCCCGCATGTTTTGGCTGGACTGTTGCTCTTTCGTCAACCTCGAGCGAAGGGAAGATCTGTACGCTGCGGCCCTTGCAAGTCGGGCAGAACGGGAAACTTTTTGCGAGAGGCGCAAGGCGGTTTCCTCGTGGGTCTCGCGTGCCCTTCTAGCCCTAGCAGCCGATGCTTTGGCCGTCCGAGGGCTGAGGAGGGTCCTTCTCTTCTTGGGTGGCATTTTGGTGGATAGCAATGTGTTTGGCAAAGGTGTAATAAAAAGGAACACGTGGGGTAAGTATCCCAAAATGTATAAAAATGTACAAAAACGGAAAAAAAGTGACCAAACTGAACAAACGAATGGAAAAGGTTTTTTGGTGCACACGACAAAAGTGGCTTATAATAAACCAAGAGTTTGCAAGTAGCGTCCGAGGACCCTTAGGGTACGTCAAAAATTTAAGGTAAAACGTTTGGGGTGGTAGTTATAAAGAAAGTTTAAACAAAAAAAGTATTCGAATAACTTGCGGTTGCAGCAGCGATTAACAGAAGTAGGCCAACGTGTGAAGCGCGCGGGTATGAACCGAGAGAAGAAGTAGGAGTCACAAACTCTACGCACACAACTGAGTGTGTCAGCGCATGTGATTGGCCAAAGGGTGTTTAATTGAGAGCATTGTTCACCGTTTGGGGAGCCAATGGTAAGAGCTGCAATCATCGTGTCAAGGACACGCGCGCACGTGCGCACACAACCGCAAACACATCTACAGCCCAACATTGCTCGGATTTGAAGCAAAAGGAAAACATATGCCATTTCCAGTAACCTTTATGATAAAAGCGGCAAAAATCGACTAAATCGCCTGAAATCCGCCAACTATTTAACAAAAGTCAGTTTTGTAGGGTTCGCATGGTCGGTCTCAAAGTGATATGGTTTTGTCGATTTCTCCCAATACTTGTTAACTGCATTGACAAAAGGTTGTTAGTTTGACATTTAATGCAAACTTGATGTCCAACATCGGTGTAGGGAAAATCTATGTAAACTTTCAAAAAATATCGCAGAAAAATCTGTTTGCTATGTGTGCCACATATGATGTAATTAACCGATTTTTTCCAGTAATAAAGTATCCTATTGGAATCAAAAGGGCCATATAGCTCCTTGGAGCAGACATGATGCTCGCTGTGAATTTCAAAACAAATTCCTGCCAATTTGTTAAAGATATTGTCGAAAATATGTCATCTTGAATTTGAACGCGATTTCCCCAAATGGCATGATTTTATCGATTTTTTCTGATGGTAAGGTATTGCATGGAAAACTAACGTCAGAATTAAGTTCCTTAGGGTAACATTAAGCTTCACCATGAGTTTGGTGAAAATCGATTGCAAGTTGCGAAAACTACAATGGAAAATGTGTTGCATATGATAAGCTTAGATTCTCGATCCCATGTCGAATTTATGAATTATTTTCAAACCTGGGGGTACTTTTCAAAATTTTCGCTGCGTTAGTTTTGAATTATGACATTGGACTATGTGTGTGTCAAGTTTCATCAGAATCGGTTGAAAGCCGTGGTCAGGGTGAGGGTACAACCTGACAGACACACAGACAGACAAACTGCCTTTTATATATAGAGAGATGTTTTAGTGTCTATTTTTTATTTTGAGGAGGTATAGTCGGTGGTCCATTATGAGATCTGTGGTTTTCAGTTCTTTGATTATTCTCATTCTTATAGTATCATAATCATTAGGTTCCCCTTCGTTGTCTCCATGTTTTAGATTTGTTTCGCCTTCCTTCTCATTCATATGTTTGTCTGTGGTGTTCTAGATTGGTGCCTTTTGTACATTATTATACATCCCTACGGTCTGGGTGTGTTGTCTTTTGTTGTTTACTTCGTTTTTGTTGGAAATGTTACGTCTGTCTTCGTGTTTTACTATTATTTGGCATTGTTGTGTGGCTACTATCTACATTATCCTGGTGTATTTTTCCTTTTAAATGTTCAATTTCTATTTCTGATATTTTTTCTTTGGGAATATATATTCGTATGTTAGCTAGTTTATTAGGATTCATTGCTGTATCCAAGTCCTTATTTAGGTTATTTTATATTTATATTTTATATTTAGGTTATTTTATATGTATATGTTGTGGTGTTTTCGTTTTTGGAGTAGAGCACTGCTGTAAAGTAAGCGTGTAGGATTGAAAGTAAAGTAAAGTAAGCGTGTAGGATTGAAATATATTCCTCACGTGTCTACGAGGGGCGTTCAACGCATAACTATTCGCCAAATAGCCCATGAGGTCAAGATTAGTACCGGGTCTGTGGAAACTATCATTCGTGACCATTTGCATATGCAAAAGGTGTCTGTCAGATGGATTCCCAGGTTGCTCACACCTTTCCAGCAGCAAGAACGCGTCGAGTGCTCGAGGATGAATTTGGAGATGTGCCAAGAAGATGAGTCAAAATTTTTTAAAAGACTGATAACACAGGATGAAACCTGGGTCCATCACTATGATCCAGTGGAAGCACCGTGACTCACCTCCTCCAAAGAAGGCAAGGGTGCAGCCCTCCGCTGGCAAGGTCATGCTCACAGTCTTCTGGGACCAGGACGGAGTAGTGATAACAGATTTCCTGGCAAAGGGTACCACAATTACAGGAGCCTATTATGCTTCACTTTTGAGGAAATTAAGATAAGCTATCAAAATCAAGAGGCGGGGCAAGATCAGCAAAGGCATCCTCCTCCTGCAGGACAACGCTCCGGTCCACAACTCGCGTGTCGCCAGATCAGAAGCACAGGCGTATGGCTATGAACTCCTCCCCCATCTATTTATATTTCTTACGCCTAGGGTTCAATTCTAGTGATTGAGAGAATTATTTGGAAATAATATAGACCCAGCAGGAGTACGCGTGGAGTTCGATGACTTGCCGCCAGTGATAGATTATGAGGACCTAATACCGTACATAAAATGGGGAAAAAAGAGGGGAAAAAGGAAGCAAATTGTTCGAAATTTAATGACTATAAAACTGACCTTGCACCCTCTGGTTTTCACCTCTTCCCAGCCATGAAGTTGTTTTTGAAAGGAAAACATTTCCCAGATGATGCAGCTTTGATTTCTGAAGTCACGTCGTGGTTGGAGGACCAAGCTGGGGTCTTCTACAAAAACGGTCTCCGGAGCTGCATCAAACGATGGGAGAAATGCGTAATTCTGGGTGGTTCCTAAGTAGAAAAAGACTAATAACTGTGCCAAGTTTCGTTGCTCTACTGCTATGGGAAGTGGGTCAGGGGCATTACTTATTGAACGCCCCTCGTATTTATGCCTTTTTGGTTTTATTTGCGGGACATGAGGAACAACGTCCGGCCCTTTATTTTGACGGTCATCATTTTCGTAGGGTACCGGTCCGTTCATTTCTGTTGTTAAATTGTTTTGCACGTGTAGTTTTTCTTACTTTTTGTGTAACAAGTTTAAAGTACGCACTTCCCGATTGTTATTCTTGTGTTGAATAATACCGGTATTATTTAATTTTTTTGTAATTTTTTTGTACATGGTGTTTGGGGCCGGAGATGGTCTAGTGTTGGTGGATCGTAATGTATCAAGCATGTTTACATGCGCTGTGTGAGCAGTGGAGATGATATCCAGTTAAAAATACATCATTTCATTTGGAAAATAGAAATAAATTTCAATGAGTATTACTTACTCGGATATAGTCCAAACCATTGTCAATTATTTTTTTTGCCTCCATGCGATGTCTTTATTTCCGATGATTTTGGATAAATTTCCGAGCAGTGTTTTATCGCTCTCACATGTTAAACGTCCCCGGTGTCTTCTATATCATCATCATCATCATCATCATCATCATCATCCATCATTTTACTTCTCTGAGCGCTCTATCTTGTTTGCTCTGGTACATTCTGTGAAAGCGGACAGCAGCCTGCTGACAGAGGTCTCACAGGGTCTCTTTCCGCACATTATAAACTTTGGCAATTGGTTATTAATTATCATGGGAGACATTCAACATCAAAGTACCAAACTTTTATGTCCTTGTATGTTGGATATATAACATAAAGAAGTAGAGAGGAATGAAAGAATTTACACGATGCACTACTATTACTATTACACGAGACTCAACGCTCTCTATCAAAGGTTCACAATGAACTGCTCCCCAACCCGGACTGTCAATCGCTCCCAGTTATTTTTTATATAACTATGAGTTAGTCCACCTTTAGTCACTCGGTGGAGGGAGGGACGGAATCCTTCCACATCTCCCATTTTTAGAATCAGTCTCCCTTCACTTCTCCCCTTTTGAGAATTGAACTCCGCTCAGAGTCTTTATATTTCTTACGCCTAGAATACCGTACATAAAATGGTGAAAAAAGAGGGAAAAAAGGAAGCAAATTGTTCGGAATTTAATGACTATAAAACTGATACAAAAAAGGAAAAAGGAGAAAAAAGATAAAATCATTTAACTAAAACATTTAAAATGATACTGCTTGCGAGTGGGGAGTATGCAGCCATTTCACCTCCATTATTATAATCCATCCTTCATTCGTTCGTTCTATGTTTTATATCCCCCACAGTAGTGTCATGTCTGTCCTTTCGCTATCCCCTCTTGTTTTGCCGTAGTACCAAAACAAAGAATAATAGCGTTGCTACGCATTTTTTTCGAGTTAACCATTGTTTGATCCTTTTTAGACGTAAGTCATATTGTTATTAATTGTTAAAGGTTTCCTCCAAGGGCGAACCTATTGTTTAACCTCACTGTTGAAGTTTTGAATTGTTAGTTGCTGCTTTTTTTTGTTGTTGTTGTTTGTTTTGTTTTTTTGCTGTATTTGTAATTGTTTTCTTCCCCATTTATGGGTGAAGTAGTGAAAAAAGGAAAGATAGAAAGCGAACCAGTTCCAGCCGGCAGCTATGCTGCAGCAACTGGAAGAAGTTTAATTGCAGACGTACTACAGGTTCGAGAGGTGAAAATGGAGAAAAAGAAGCTAAAGGAATTTAACAGACTGATTGAGAAGGAGGGAACCAGATTGTGTTGACCCCGCCACAAGACTTGACAGCAGTTCACTTTGAGCTTTTAATATAGAGTGTGGAGTCTCGTGAGATAGTAATGGTAGTGCGTCATGTATATACTTTCTTCCCTACCGCTTCGTTATATTATATATCCAATACAAGGATATGCGATGGGCGTTCAATAAGTAATGCCCCTGGCCCCATATTTCTTACGAAACTTGGCACAGTTATTAGTCTTTCTCTACATAGGAACCACCCAGAGTTACGCATTTCTCCCATCGTTTGATGCAGCTCTGGAGACCGTTTTTGTAGAAGACACCAGCTTGGTCCTCCAACCACGACGTGACTTCAGAAATCAAGGCTGTATCATCTGGGAAACGCTTTCCTTTCAAAAACAACTTCATGGCTGGGAAGAGGTGAAAATCAGAGGGTGCAAGGTCAGGAGAGTAGGGGAGTGGGGAGAAGTTCATAGACGCACGCCTGTGCTTCTGATCTGGCGACAAGCGAGTTGTGGACCGGAGCGTTGTCCTGCAGGAGGAGGGTGCCTTTGCTGATCTTGCCCCGCCACTTGATTTTGATAGCTTCTCTTAATTTCCTCAAAAGTAAAGCATAATAGGCTCCTGTAATTGTGGTACCCTTTGCCAGGAAATCTGTTATCACTACTCCGTCCTGGTCCCAGAAGACTGTGTGCATGACCTTGCCAGCGGAGGGCTGCACCCTTGCCTTCTTTGGAGGAGGTGAGTCACGGTGCTTCCACTGCATTGACTGGGCTTTGGTCTCTGGATCATAGTGATGGACCCAGGTTTCATCCTGTGTAATCAGTCTTTTGAAAAATTTTGACTCATCTTCTTGGCACATCTCCAAATTCATCTTCGAGCATTCGACGCGTTCTTGCTTCTGGAAAGGTGTGAGCAACCTGGGAATCCATCTGGCAGACACCTTTTCCATATGCAAATGGTCATGAATGATAGTTTCCACAGACCCGGTACTAATCTTGACCTCATGGGCTATTTGGCGAATAGTTATGCGTCGATCTTCCAAAATGGCAGTCTCATCTTGACGGACAGATGCCTCATCAATGGGGGCGACCAGATCTGGGAGCTGTTTCCACAGAGTTCCGACCATGTTTGAATTCATGATGCCAGCGTTTTACAAGGTCATATGATGGGGCATCATTACTATAAGTTACTTTCATTTCATCAAAAGTCTCCCGTGGTGTGCATCTTTTCAAATGCAAAAACCGGATGACTGCTCGACACTCAACAGGCTCCATTTCACACTTGACTCAGTTCAAACACCTGTAAATCAGAAACCACAATTAGTTCAGAGCTGTAATTTGCCACTTAATCTATAGAGATATGAATAATTGCACATGCTAGATCAAACAACTGCAAGTGGGTCAGGGACATTGCTTATTGAACGTCCCTCGTAAAACAACCACAAGCCAATTTACACTCACAACTTTCAGGCCACATATCTCAACACCAGCAAAAGTCAAACATTTTGAACTAAACACTAATAGACTAGACACCCATAATAAAAAGCACTAATGAATCACATATATAACCATACAGACATCACACACACCAACTTTATCCCACCGAAAAACAACACTCCAACACACATTGAAGTCGTACAAATATCATAACACAGATATAACATCATCAAGACAAAATATCCTGAAGGAGTAGGAGCTTTCCAGAAAGACTTACATAGACGAATACATAAAGAACTGCTCGTGGAAACATCCATATATGGGGACGGAACATGAATTCCCTCCTCGCTAACTAAATCACAGTAAGTATCCTTTTCCGCTTTTATACTTTGATTTTACATGGCTGTATAAATGCACGTGTTATGGGGTCACCTTGGAAACAAGGCCATATACTCAACAATCTCAGGTCACTAAATGTCAATGTAGTGACTATCAGCGAAACCAAACTCTCCGACAGACAAGCTTTCATGCCCATTTTCGGTTGATTGGATACGATATATATCTATCTCCATATCAACCAGGAATGGGAGGTGGAACGGTGGAGTTAATCCGGAGAGGCCTGAATCTCAAGATAAGAACTATTTTCCTGGACCCAGAAGGTAAGTTGGTGGTCCTGGATGTGAGCAGTAACGACGGGCATGCTTTGAGACTGGTGGCTGTTTATGCTTCGACAGGAGCATAAACAAGAGCAGCTGGACTTTTTCAGACGTCTGGAGATTTATCCTAGGAAGGTCCTGTCCTTTATTGCTTATGGGTGACTGGAACGCTATCTTAGAGCCACATTTGGATCGTGTTTGGCTAGCGGATAGAAGATTGGGGTGCAAAAGCTTCGCAAACCTGCTCAAACGTTTTCAGCTGTTTGACAGGTACCTGTTGGATTTTCCGAATGTGCCTGTATGGACCTGGCCAAACTGCATTGGGTCATCCGGGTCGTATTTAGATAGAATATTTTGAAGACCAATAGATAAGGATAGTCCACTTTTTAAAATCGTAAGACTAATACACAGACCACAAATTTGTGATCTGTACGGTCGACTTAGATGGACTACGTAGACAGGGACCTGGTAACTGGAAGCTGAGCGCGTCACTCCCGGCGTGCCAAGCTTACTGAGACGGGATTAGCGAATTAGTTAAACGGGCATTAATGGGATTAATCTACAACAAAAGAGCAATTAGAATAGAATCGATTAGGTTTAGCAAGGCCTCAGCAATAGAGAAAGTAGAATAAAAGGAAACCTAGTTAGGAACTTAGAAGAGGGGCTTAGGAGAGACATTGCAACTGACGTGCCGGTGACGAAATTGGTCCCGGACCAAATCTTCAACGCGAAGCAGGAAGGATGCATTGTCAGAGCTAAGGCACGACTTCTAGGAAACCAAGGAACAAAAGCCGATTGAAGGACCCGAGTGGTATAAGCTCAACGTTGTGGCAACAAAGCAATAATTCGGTACTTGAGCCCAAGCAGATGTGTGCGGTGTTTCAGCGGCACTTCACCCAACTCTTTGGGACGAATAACGGTCCGGAATGCAGGATGGATCTACCTCGACGGCATGCCACGACTCTTTGCAAGTGGTACCAGGGCTTGCGAAATACGGAATGCGATGATAGGCTGCACAGGGAGAAAATCGCCTGGTCTGGACGGTCAGCCCTACGAGCTTTAATATTATAAGCCAGACTTGTTTGGTGGCCTTTTATCTGATATCTACCGCAACTGGTGGTGCAACGGTAGAATTACTAGTTCTGTGAACCGAGGAGTGGTGGAACTTCTGAGAAAGGACCCAAACAAGGGGGATCAATCGAAAATTTTAGGCCTATAACGCTACTAAATACGAACGTCAAAATTTTGGCCAAGATGCTAGTGAATAGGTTAGCTGTTGTCGTCGAGGAACTAACTAGCGATGTGCAAACATGCGCCATCCCAAGCATATCCATCCACAACAACCTCCCCCTCATAAGACACATCATAGACAGAGTGAGTAATGAAGCTGGCATGGTTGGAGCTTTGATCGATTTGGATCAATCTAAAGCCTTTGATAGGGTCAACCACCAATACTCGGCAGCCGTTCTCATGGCAGATGGTTTCGTTCCCGTTTTACGTGGCTGGATCGCATCAATGTACAGTGACATCTGCTCGGTAGTTTAGGTGAATGGTTACCTATCTGAACCATTCAGCATCATGTGCTCCATCAAGGATGTCCCGTCTCGTCTCTCTTGTATTTAATGGCTTTTTGTATTTAATGGAGGCGTTGAGAGCATCCCGCGCGTACTAGGACGTGAGAGGATCGTGTTGGCATACACAGACGACGTCACTGTCATGGTGTCAAACACCAGGCACATAGACCTGATCGGTACCGCTCTAAAAGAATACGAAGGTTGACGGTGGGCCTACAACTTGCCACCTGGAGATGCAGGTCCATACCTCCCAACAGCGTCGTAGGTAGGGTGAAAAGTAAATTCGACCTCGGCGGAATTTCAACTCAGAACATAAAGACGGACGAAATGTCACTAGGCCTGTTTTCCAGCATGCAACGATTCTGCCAGCATAGTAATAATAACCCTTTCTATTATAGGCACAAGTCCTGAAATTTTGGAGAAGGAGGCTAATCGATTACATCGACCTCAGTGCTCAACTGGTATTTATTTAATCGACCCCGAAAGGATGAAAGGCAAAGTCAACCTCGGCGGAATTTTAACTCAGATTGTAAAAACGGACGAAATGTCCCTAGGTATATATCCCGGCATGCTTACGATTCTGCCGGCTCGTCGCCTTCGCCGCCTTACTACTACTACTACTGCTACTACTACTACTACTACTACTACTACTACTACTACTACTACTACTGATGATGATGATGATTTTGATTTCTTTATTAACCACAAAAGGTTTACATTAAGAAAAGCATTGTTGACAGTACAGGTCAAATAGAATGTGGGGTTGCATGAAAGTCGTGTAAACAATAAAAAAACAATCGATTATAACAAAATTCCTCAAAAGTGGGAGATACCTGGGACGGCTCGTGGAAACCCCACAAATCCACGATCGCCCTGACCACCAGGGTGAGTGCCCTCTCTACTTCGTCAACAGGCGCATGCTTAGAGTAGGCTAATTCACTCGGGCCATTCTTGCGACATTCACTCACTTTTAACAAAATTGCTGGGAGACAAAACTTCATTCTCCACCCCTATTCCTTTCCAAGTGTAACTTGAAAAAGTTGATGAGAGCTTGACCAAAAAGGAAAGTGTCTATCTTCAGCCCTTTCAGTCCGAAGATAGACAGACTGAAATCCTTTCACGAAGGCTATCAGGCAAAGAAAAACAGCCTGCCCTTCCCGGTCAAAGGAAGGCGGCAGGACTATCTTCACAACAGACTCAATCGATAGCCGGATCCGTCCCACATGCAACAGCTGGTGTTCGACATAAACCCTACAAGAAATACTCGGGCTCTGGCCGGGAGCGTGCAGAACAGTTTTGTCGCTCTGCGCGCATCTCGGGCAAACCCAGCTGACTTCACTTCCGTGTCTGTAGAGTTTATCCCAAATAGCAAGTGCTCCGTGGTAGCATTGCCAAGCCAATGATTTTTGGAAATTATCCATAGGCTCCGGCCGAAAATTCTCCGGAACAAACCAGCCAGCTCATTCTCGTTGACACTTAGGGTCTCCCCGAGGATATAGTCACACTTATCTACCACTAATCCTATATAGAATGCCATTGTGGAACTTTCACGACCGCACTTCCCAACTTCCAGAGAAGTGTGTGTCTGACGACACTCTAGTTGCCAGAGTCTACGCTTGCAGCTCAACAAAAGAGACGAGCTGTGGGAAATCGTGTCAGACAAACGGTGATCACACCTGCTCACCGTCTAGGAAACGCAGGAGATGCCACAGCCCCAGCACATGTCTGCGCATCAATAGCCACGGCATACGCATCTCTCTATTTAGCGGGTGTTGACAGCAAATAGAGCGCCTGACCAATGGAACGCGTCCCTTCCACTGAAAGCAGAAGAGTAGGCTTTCCAGAAGAGTACGCGAACCAGAACAGTGTAGGACGGTGAAGCGGTAGTATATGACAGATACGATGTGCGCATTCGTCACCTCTGCCCGACTTTTCAGGAATAGCTTTTTCTCAGCCCATTTCTGAGTGAGATTGGCTTGCTCGCCACCTCGTCTCAGTTCTTCTCCACCTGGAGATCTGGACCGAACCAGACCCCGAGCACTATCGAGGATGGAGAGAGCCTTGAGAGGAAGGTTGTTCTCCAGAAGGTACTTTTTCACTGCTGGTCCGAAGACTAGGTTGACCCATTTGAATAAGAATTGCCTGGCGGCCCAGGCTTTAACGTTTTCCCTCCACATGACCTGCAGCTTCCCCCTCAGGATTTTGTGCGACTTGAACGTTCGTGGGTTTTCGGAATGGTAGACAAAGAGTGGCTTAATCTTCAAGTCTCCACTCGCATTGGCACAAAGGGTGAGTTCATAGGCTTGTGGCCTGGTATTTTCTTCTCTATAGTTATGTGGGTTCTTCTGGGTATTTTGTCCAAAAGAGGCCAGTTTCATCACAGTTGAATACCTGTTGTGCGATGTACCCCTCGACTGCGATGAGCTAACAGAATTTACTCATGAAATCTTCAGCTGCTTTCGTGTCTGAACTCGCTACTTCTCCATACCTGACGACGCTACGAACACCAGTCCTCTTCTTGAAATAATCAAACCAGCCGCGACTGGCCTTAAATGCATCTGCTGATGTCTCCTTCGTCGATGTTCCAGGGTTCTACTTCAGGAGATCCCCATACAGCGCTCGTGCTTTCTCGCAGATGATGGCCTCCGTAACCGTATACCTTGTGAGTTGCTTCACGTTGATCCACAAGAGAAACAATTTTTGCATCCTTTCGTGGACAGATGTGCGTTGCTTAGAGAGCCTGGAAACACCTTTTGTTGTTGTAACGGCCTTGATCTCATCCTTTTTCTTCAGGATGGTGTAGATCGTCGAAGTGCTTCGGTCTTATTGATGTGCTCTGTCCACTACATGCACTCCTATCTCATGTTTATTAATGATTTCCTTCTTCAATTCTATCGTAATCAGCTTTTTTTCTTTTTCTCAGTACTGTCCTTTGCACCAGCCTTGTTAAGACCCAAGGCTAACACAACTGATTATAATAAAATAATAGCAAAAATGCACAAAACTAAAACAAAAACACTGTGAAAAACCCAACAGGAATGCTGCTACAAGGAGATAAACACGTGAACTGAGCGAGCGGACACAGCGCTTGTTGGAAGAGCGTGTGCGAGCCCAGCTCCGTCTAGCGGTCGCTTATATGAATCTCGTTCGTACTACGGATTTCCGCTCGAACTTGAAGACAAAACTTCGTCGCCAAAGCTTCGTCTTGCGCTGCCAGTATGGTGCTCTCAGTCTCTTCTTTTCATTGTTCCTTTCTTCAGTATTGGACCTTGGACACGAATACGGCTATTCATTCGAACGAAGTGCAAACAACTTTGGAGACAAGCTGTGCTGTAAGACCTTTGCAACCGAGAGAGGTTTGAAGATACACCAGACTTGTAAGAAGAGGACAGAGCAGTGTGGATCAACAGATTGGCACCGATTGGAGACTGGCATTGCTGCTGGCGGCACGATATCTGTCACGTGGTTTATCTTAGTCATGGAAAGGATTTTGAAAGCTGTGGACTTTTCGGAACAAATCGCCCATCTACAATCGCCTAAGAAGGCCTTCATGGATGACGTGACACTTCTATCAATAGACAAGCAAATCATGCAGAGTACCCTCTTGAGACTAGACGAGCTTGTGAGATGGTCAAGGATGCGATTTAGAGCAAAAAAGTCGCGTAGTATGACATTTGTTAAGGGAGTGCAGAAAGAAATCAAGTTTCGAAAAGCTGAAGAAAGCATTCCGAAAGTCAAAGAACCCGTCAAGAGCTTGGGGCGAGTATATACTGGAACATTGTCAGATAGGAATCGCAGAATGGAAATTATGAAACAAGCCAAAGTTGGATTATCAGCGATTGATGACTCAAAGTTACCAAGTAAATATAAAATTTGGTGCTTACAGTTTGGCTTGTATCCGCGATTTTCGTGGATAGTTTTAATATACGCTGTTGCATTGTCACGACTTCAAATGTGATGTGTTCATTAGAAAGTGGTTAGTCCTACCTCGGATATTGAACAGTTCAGCTCTTTATCGTAAAAGAGGTTCGTTGCAGTTACCTCTGGCGTCAATAGTCGAAATATATAAACTGGGGACGATACGAACGATGATGATGCTGAGAGGATCGAAGGACATGGAAATCAGGCGTAATCCACCAGATGTAAAAAAAAAGGCCAGGAAGAGGAAAGCAGAAGCAGAGACTGATGACATCCAGTCTTCTCTTACACACCGAGATATGGTGGGTGCAACGGAAATTCATCGGAAGGGACTTGGCTTTGGCGCAAATCGATTCAGACCATTTGCAAGTATGATGCGGAACGAACGCAGATCTGTTGTTAGCAACAGCGTCAAAACGAGGGAAGCAGAGAGAAGAAAGATTCATTTTATCCTATGCATTCAACAAGAACAGATGACGAGATGGGAGGAACATGCTGTTGAGAGGAAAATAAGTTGGGATGAGATATGAAGGTGGACCACATCTCGGCTAAGTTTTCTGATTCGTTCATCCAATGATGTTTTGCCATCACCTGCAAATCTAGTAGGATAGAAAGTATCAAAGAATGATATATATGCAAATGCGGAAAGGTCGGAACACTGAAACATATTCTTTCCAACTGTTCACTAGCATTGAACAGGTATACATGGAGATACAATCTGGTCCCTAAGGTTATCTTCAATGCTATAAAGAACCAAATTGATCTCAGCAACAGTGAAAAAGTACCGTTGAAAGTACCAACTAGAAATTTCATTATCTTCGTGGGCTCAGGAAAGCGGATCCGTTTCAAGAACAACAAAATTCCTGTGAGCGATGAAAAGTGGAACGGCTATTGGAAGGTGACAGCAGATTTACTAGGATGTCAAGGATTATTTCCCATCCCAGTTACTTAAGATACGGACATTTTAATGTGGTGTGAAAGAAAGTTGTAAATCTAGTCGAGTTAACGGCTCCTCATGAAGATAACATGGACGCCGCTGGGGCTCTAAAGATGTAAACCTCATCGAGGAATGTGATGACACAGACTGGAAAGCGGAGCATTTTCCAATCGAAGTCAGATGTAGAGGGTCTGTTGGACACAATGTGAGGCGACTGTTGTTATCGTTGGTCCTAACTCATCGTAAAGTAAATACCACCATGACTGATATCCAAACTACAGTGGAAAAGGCTAGAAGCTGAATTTGGTTAAAAAGAGACGATGAGCGATGGCTAGAAGAATATTGAAGACTCCGCCGGTTACGACGACGAGGGTCCCAGCTGATACGATCAACGGAACAGCTTGCTCGTGAAATTAACGTGCAAATGGCTGAGCATTCCACAGACACGTGTACCCTTAACGTAGTTCTCGGGGATAATCAGCGTGACACAGAGTGACAAGGCTGACCCTTTGAAATACAAGTACAACTCATTTTTGCCAGCTGAGTGGACTGAAGAATATTAAGAAGAATATTAAGCTTTATTTGATTACCAGTTGATCTAGCAAGCGGGGCCTCATATCAGTGAGGGGGGGGGCAGTACGCATTGATGCTGTCGCGAGGCAGGCCTCGAAATGTCGCGCATTCTCTCCTGAAAACCCTATACACTTGCTGGCTCCCAGTGTGCGAAGTTCTCGACTGGTAGCATTTATATGTGCTATTTGTTTGCAAAACACTTAAGGCGGCGAGTTGGCAGAAACTTTAGCATGCCGGGTGAAATGCTTAGCGGTATTTCGTCAGCCATTACGTTCTGAGTTCAAATGTCTGTCCTTGTTTGTCCTCTCTGTGTTTAGCCCCTTGTGGGTAGTAAAGAAATAGATATTTCGTCTGCCGCAACATTCTGAGTCCAAATTCCGCCGTGGTCGACTTTGCCTTTCATCCTTTCGGGGTCGATAAATTAAGTAGCAGTTAAATTTCAGGCCTTGTGCCTATAATAGAAAGGACTGTTATTATTATTATTATTATTATTATTATTATTATTTATTATTATTATTATTATTATTTTATTATTATTATTTTTAAGGCGGCAAACTAGCAGAGTCGTTGGCACGCCGGGCAAAATGCTTAGCGGCATTTCGCCCGTCCTGAGATCAAATTCCGCCGAAGTCGATTTTGCCATTCATCCTTTTAGAGTCGATGAAATATGTACCAGTTACGCACTGGGGTCATGTGATCGACTATTCCCCTACACACACACACACAAATTACAGGTCTTGTGTCTATAGTAGAAAAGAGTATTAGTATTTTTCTTTCTATATACAACTTCCCATGTTCTCTATTTGGTTGCTACAATTAATGAAAACTACTACTACTACTACTAGTAGTAGTAGTAGTAGACATTCTGAATACAGCATCTTTTTGTAACAGAAACAGAAATAGCAACCGAATATACAGGTTGTCACACGCCACCGTTTTTTTAAAATGTCGTTTTGAATACATAATGACTGAAAGCAAGATATTCACGACTGCGATATTCACGGCTGGGATGTTTTTTCTTTTATGTATGTTTAGCCTCATCTGATCCAGGTCCATGATAATAATAATTATCTATTTTCTTGTTTAATCTTTATTTGTCTAAACTTGGCCCAATTCGTATGAACGACACTACTTGGTTTATTCAATATTACAATTATTGCTACTAACAGAACCAAATATAAAAATATCAATTTGGGCTTTTTTTCAAATTTCTTGCATAATTTCTTGGGTTTTCTTGCATAATATTAATTTTTTTATTTCTCCTGGCATTCATAAGTAACTAGAATTCTGTTTCTTAGTAAGTTTTGTTTGCTTTTTACGTTCAAATCGAACAGAATAGTATTAAACCCCTGAGATATTCTATAATACAGTACGAGACTTATTTTAAAATGTATATATACATAAAAATTATGAAATTACGTATCCTAATTATTGTTTATGAAAATACGGATATAAATATTAAAGAAATATATGTAAAAATATTAAATAAACACTCTTAGGATGGAATCTTCGGTGTCTAAGGAATTCAAATCTTTTTCATAAAATTGCTATTTTCCAATATGTGCGCAAAATGCTAGCCAGTAATATAATTGACTCAATATTGATTTGATAAAATATTATAAAAGTACTTTTAAGAACCATTTTCAATAATGCAATTTCATGTTTTGTTCATTCCTACTTTACTGTTCAGAATCTGAATTAAATCTTCATTTTATACACCAATTTCAAAACTTCAACATATTAAATTGAAAATGATTTTTGATTATCTCACACTTCAGTAGTTTGAAATAGACCTAGATTTTCAAATGTGAAGATGAGTTGATATTACTTCGATAAAAATAAGATAGGTTAAGTTATAAGGCAGTTGCTTTGCATAAACTCTGAATTGATAAATGCAAGCATACTCTGCTTACAGAATTTCACACTTCTTAAGGAAGGATAACCACTAATTCAAAGATTAAGCCTATAGATCCACCTTTGCAGAAACTCGAGTGAATTTTAATAATTTTTGAAACAACACACGTGATACATATTTTCAGGAATGATATATATTAGATGTGACATTTTGTTATGCCTGCCCATTTTGTTATGCTTCCATCGTCATTTTTATGTCATCATTCTCTATAAATTTTTGTTTTATTTAATTGTGATAAGCCGTGTAAGATTTGGGGAACTACGAGCCTTTTCCAAGACTAACTTACAAACATGCTCTACTCTAGAAAGGTACAGTGACAGGTATATTTCAAATAAGATATTGCATCTTTTAGATTCAGTAACAAGCCGCCATTTGAACTTAAATGACATTTCTGACATGAAAATTGGATATATCTCTAAAAGTATATATTTCTTTGATCCAGTCATTCGTTTGATGTGTGGTAGCTAACTTTAAGGCATATTTGAAACAATTTATTAAAGCAGTCGATGAGAAGTTCAAACTTAGTGAAACTTTTGGAAAAGTTTCAATATTGTAGATGATGTGGATAACATAATCGAGTGATTAGAATAAAGTGGAACCGTGAAGTATGAGCGGTATTTAGAAAAAGATATGACATTTTCCTTTACTGGATGCCTTGCAGTACTCGCAATCTAGGGACTTACTCGAACACTGCCAGATTCTTGTTCCTATCATTTTGATCCTGGTAAGAAGTAATAGTTTCATTCTAATTTACAGTCGTCTTTTAAATCAAATTGTTTATTTTTCTGTTTCAATTCTGTTATTATTTTTACACACCCGACTATTTAATCAGGCTGGCTAAGATACCAAAATAATGGGATAGTATTTATTAGACAGTGGCAGAAATTTTATTTGATATTGTTTCTGAGCTAACATCACTGCGTATGCATTGTGCATGTTTGCATACGTGTATGTATATTGGAATCTGTGTATACAAAATATTCAATTTTATTGTTAATGGCATAATATTAAACGTGACGAAATATTTAGAAAAGGATATATTCTTATTTCTTTAAACAATACTCACATTTAGATGTAGCTGTTAAATAGCTTTTATAACTAGACGTTACAAACGAACAACAAAATAATGATTGAATATCTTAATTGGTTAATTAACTATTTACTTTACATATGAAAGTAAAGATGCAGGAGCTGTGAAACCGGTTACTTTCGACGCAATAGGGAAAAATCAAATATTTACTATTTAGTTTGTAATAAAATCTATGAGGGAATGTTTGTTACCACGGATACACCTTAGTTACCAACGACACTCCTTTTTTGTGGAACATGTTAGTAATGAGAAAAAACAATAGTATACTTTCGAAGGAGACTTTTGTTCAATAAATCGATAGAAAAGTGAACAACAACTTATATTATTAGTGTACAAAACTGTTCCATTAAATATTTCAGTACTGATTGAAAATGTTTTAGTCTTCATTAGAAAAGTCATATCTGAATAAAAGAAGTGTTAACTTATAGCTAGAATCAGTTTTTATAAGATACAAATGATTTTTATTCATTCTAAGAGATATGGACAAAAATTTATTTTGTAAACGCCTTAAATAAAGACTCTGGATTGAATTACATTTAATAAAAAGCTATTTATTAAAATAGAATAGATCGATATGTCAAGTTTTGTAATTTGCTTATCACAGGTATAGGAACAAGGATCAAAGGACCGCAAACTGCGAATTTCTATCTCACCGTAGTGAAAGCAGAACGTATGAGAGGGGGTAGCATCAATTTCTTTATTCCCCACCTGGGACCAAACATAGAGGGGACGATAGTGTGAATTATTTTACAAAGAAATGAAAGGTTAAAAATTTAGATAGAGCGGATGATAGAAAATGATAAACAAACAAATACGCATACAATGAATTAGGGGCGGGTTTTGTTTCGACCTCGCAAGCCCTGTGCTACCACTGTAACCTTTAGTATAACCTCATGGATACACAATGTGGGTTCATTCATTCTCAACAAACTCACCACAGCCTTCCATCTCCTTCCATATACATCAGGTGATAGGCAATTTCCTTCCACCCTTATATTTCTCTTAAGGTGGTATTAGGCCGTCAACTATAAAATTTGTAGTAAGGTATATCGTAAACTTTGACAGCTGGTCATTTTGCGCTACTATTATATTTTGACAATCTTTATTTTTTGTTAGAAAGCTGATATATCTATTTCTTTATTCTAACTCATTTTGCGCTTTATAAAGTATTTATAACTCGTTTTTTGCTATTTTTGTTTAGAGATGGATAAGTCGGAAATTCGTACAGTTTTGAAATATGAGTTTTTCTTGGAAATACAGCATCACAGACAGCTCAGAATGTTAATGGAGCAAACAGTATCAAATTGGTTTGCAAAATTTCGTTCTGATAACTTTGACCTCACAAATGAGCAACGTGGTCGACCAGAAACAAAGGCAGATAATGACAAACTGAACGCCACCATCGAGTTATATCCATCTCAAAGTGCACATGAATTATCGTTGTTGTTTGTTGTTAGCAAGCAAACAAAATTGACTCACCTAGTTCAAATGGGTAAAGTGAAAAAGTTGTATAAGTGGGTTCCACATGAACTCAATGAAAATCAGAAAAGGCAACATTTGGAAGCCTGCATTATACTACTTTCTCGTCACAAAAATGTATCATTTTCTAATCAAATTGTAACATGTGATGAGAAATGGATCCAATACAACAACCGTAAACGTTCAACACAATGTTTGGACAACGAGCCACCAAGACACAGTCCAAAATGTAAAATTCATCAAAAGAAGTTAATGGTGTGTGTTTGGTGGTCTAGCGCAGGTGTAATCCATTATGATTTCATTAAACCTGGCTCATCAACCACGGACGAAGTATACTGCAGTCCACTGGACCAAACGATGCAGAAAATTACAAAAACAGCTAGATTAGTCAACAGATCCATTCCTATTTTATTGCAAGACAACGCCAGATCATACATCGCAAAGATGACATTGGCGAAACTACAGGAGTTGGAGCTGTAAGTTCATCATCCACCATAGTCACCTGATCTTGCCCCCACTGACTACCACTTCTTTCAGAATTTGGATAACTTTTTGATAGGAAAAAATTAAATTCCGACGATGCTGTAAAACAGGCCTTCTGGGGTTTTATCGACTCTAGATTGCTGAAATGGCAAAAGTCTATTGACAGTATGGATGCATATTTGATGAATAAAACTATTCCTTGTATTTATAAAACATTGGCAAACTTTTTTTCTTTTCTAAAAAATTCATACATGACTACCTAATAAATGAGGAAATGGATAAGCCCAAAGCTGGAGGTGAAGGTGCCTGTCACGATTTCTTTCACACTGGTCTTCCATACCACTTATTTCTCTATAGCGATCACTGCGAGAAAACAAGCCTTGCCATCTTTGTTAAAAAAGCAAGGAGGAACAATCTTTACAATCGACTAGGAAGACAGTTGTACTCTTCCTACCCGTGACAACAGATGTTCAACGTAAACCCACATCTCAAAGATTTGTGGGTAAAGCACAACTGCGTGCAGAACGGTTGCCTTGTCCTGTTCGCATCTTGAACACATGAGTGAACAAGGGGCACCATGCCTTGCGAGTTTATCGCCAACTGGTAACACTGCCAGGCCAGGAATCCTTGGAAGTTATCCAAGGGTTCCGACCCGAATGTCCTTCGGAACAGGCCCGCTGGTTGACCCTCATCGAAACCTAGAGTCACCACCCCCAAGGACGTCGTCACATTTAGCCTCTACCAACCCTCTATAGAAAGCTGAGGTGGAACCCCCACTGCTGCTGTTGCCCGTGCGAGAGAGAAGCAAGAGTGCCTGACGGCACTCTGCTTGTCATGCACCCAACTTTGGTCTACACTTGATCCAAGGTCCTAGTTTACTCAAACTAGTAAACTTGGGGAGTAACGACTGAACGAACGGAGACCACGCCTGTTCACCATCCAAGTAGACCCACAGATGCCTCAGCTTCTCTGCATGTTTACGCATCAAAAGACAAGGCATCTCTAGCCCACCCTTTAGCGGGTGCTGACAGAGAGCCTTGCAAGAGGAGCTCTACTCCTCCACAAAAAGCGGAAAAGCAGACGCTCCAACTTGTCATCCACGAAAAGGGGCAAGGCACGACGGTTAGGAGGTAGGTAATCGCAGAAGCGATAAACACTTCTGCGACCTCCGCCCTTCCTTTCAGGGATAGCCGCCACTCAGACCAGGTCTGAGTTAGTGGGTCACACTGCTCGTCACCTCACCCCAATTCTTCTCTATCTGGAGGTCTGGACCAAACCCCTAGCATTTTAACCGGCCCCTCCATCCAACGCCCTACAACGTTGTTGGGAGGTATCATCTTTCCTCTCCAGATGCCGTATTCTAAGCCAACTGACTTATCCCGGTTAACTCTTGCTCCTGCCACCGCTTCGTAGTCCTTAATGGCCTCACTTACCCTCTGTAGGTGTATAATCTCAGACACGATGGTGGTGATGTCATTCACGAACGCTAAAACCTTCCTACTGCAACCTAGATTGCGTTAGACGCCCCTGAAACCCGCCAACTTCCGTAGTAAGGGCTCCAGAGCCAATACGTACAGAAGTGAAGAGAAGAGATACCCTTGACAAACAGAACGCTTGATGTTGAATGCCTTCGAGAAGAACACGTCGATGATGCTGTATAAGGCACTGATCCACCCTGGCGCGAACACCGCGAGGACCGACACCAGATACCGATGCTCAACCCTGTCAAAAGCTTAAGACTAGTCCAAATGGACCAGCGCCCGACCCTTGCCAGGAAACTCATTAACCCTCTCCAAGATACAGCGTAGAAGGTGGAGATTGTCGTGTATGGATCTTCCAGGAACGGTACAAGTTTGTGCCTCCCGACGAGTCCACTAACGACACGCGCCAACCTTTTAGCTAACACCTCGGCCAAAATCTTCAACTCTATGTTAAGCAGAGTGGTGGGCCTGAAATTACCTACAATATCACCTTATTTAGTACCTTTCTAAGCAGCGTCACCACATCCCGGTTCTCAGATCTGGGTAGAAACCCATTCTGTTACCAGTTAGGGAAGACGCATGCCAGTAGGTGCCCAAACAAGTCTGGCATTCTGTTATAAAGCTCGTAGGGGGGCATCTAGTCCCAGTGACTTGTCCCCGCCGCAGTCCGACAAAGTCTCCTGCAACTCTACAGCTGTGATCGGCCCTTCACAGCACTCCGCTTCCCACCCAGAGAGACGCGGCACGCCAGCGAGGAAGTCCGTGAGGTCCCTCCTACACTCCGGCCCGCTGCCCCTCCCGAAGAGCAGAACGAAATGCTCCTGAAAGACCTTACACATCTCCTCGGGTTCGTTTACCAAGTTTCCTTGATTAATTGTCAAGGACCTTGTGGTGCCATTAGTGATATCCTATCAATAGACGAGCCAACGTATTCTACGCGTGCATCGCAGATTACATTAAAATCACCTACATTACTATGGTGTGAGATGTCCCTAGAAACTTCTCCAGGCTTCGAAAAAAATCAGCCTGTCCAGCTCCCATGAGAGTGTAGACAGCTACCAACCTGAAGACCTGATCGCTGCTTATTGTCACGTGAAGAACGACCAACCTACCTTCCGGGTCGATAAAGATATTTCTTTCTCTAAATCCAGATTTCTGAGCAGCACAGTGGCACCTCTCCTGCCTCCAGGTTGACATGGAGAAATCATTTTTTGTGCACGTTTAGGAGTGGGGAAAAGCCTCGTTGACTACTCAGTCTGGACTCTGTAGCAACTACAATATCCATTCTATGCGACAGGGCGGCGAACTGGCAGAATCGTTAGCACGCTGGGCGAAATGCTTAACGGTATTTCGTCTGCTGTTACGTTCTGAGTTCAAATTCCGCCGAGGTCGACTTTGCCTTTCATCCTTTCGGGGTCGAGTAAATAAGTACCAGTTACGCACTGAGGTCAATGTAATCGACTTAATCCGTTTGTCTGTCCTTGTTTGTCCTCTCTGTGTTTAGCCCCTTGTGGGTAGTAAAGAAATAGGTATTTTGTCTGCCGCTACGTTCTGAGTTCAAATTCCGCCGAGGTCGATGTTGCCTTTCATTCTTTCGGTATCGATTAAATGAGTACCAGTTATGCACTGAGGTCGATGTAATCGACTTAATCCCTTTGTCTGTCCTTGTTTGTCCCCTCTATGTTTAGCCCCCTGTCGGCACTCTCGGCAGGAAGAGGTCCAGTTTTGATTTGAAAACACCTACATCCACTTTGTGTAGGTCCCTCAGGCTCTTTTGGGAGAATATTAAAAAGCTGTGGGACCCTGAAACCTAGGCTGTTGCAGTAACTGGTCCTGGAGCGCGATGGCATTGCTGGAATCTTTGGCACTGTACAGTGTCGATCCGTTCTGGCATTGGTGTAGCTTTCAATGCCAAAATTTGGCACAATTCCTTCCAGGCTCTTCTGCATACCTCTCCTGTATATTACTACATGCCTCTCCCGCTTTCGCTCCAGGGAGTAGTGTTTTAGTTGTTTCAGCCTTTCCCAGTAGCTAAAACGATCTTCTCTGTGAAGATTCGCTGGATTGCTTCAAGCTCCGCTGTTAATTTTACACTGTTGGGTGACCATCACGGAGAGCAGCAATCCAAGCGGCTAAGGACGAATGTCTTCCATAGGGCCATCATGGTTTCCTTCTCTCTGGTTCTAAGCGTTCTCAGGATCCAGCCAGCCAGTCGTCTGCACTTTGTTGCCATCATGTCGATACCCAGGTCCCTCACTGATTTAGGCTTTGGGATTGTAATCCTCTATGGACTAGTGTGCCCTGTAGGTTTTATATTCTGTTTTTGACGCTGGTAGCGCAAGCCTTGGAATTTTTCACCATTAAACTGCATATTGTTGTCCTCAGCCCATCTGTAAATTGAGTCCAACTCCTGCTGTCCAACACCGCTGGAATTCTGTATTTTCTGCGAAACTTTCGTATCGTCTGCATAGTTAGCAAGGTGGTTATCCGGGCAGCTGAGGGCATATCTGAAAGGACCACTATGAAAAGCAGTGGTTCCAAAACAGTACCCTATTGAACACCACTCAGCAAGTTGTTTTCTTCAAGGAATGCGATTAGTTTCCCTCTGACTATCCGTTCCATGACTTTGCTGATGCTTGAAGTCAGAGAGATAGGCCTATAGTGTTTGCATTTGGTCTGCTTTCTCCTTTAGTTTACTTGGCAGCCTGCCATTTGCAAGAAAGCTCTGGAAGAGAATCTATGGAGGTCTCGTCATGGCACGCTTACACAAATTGAGGAGGATTGCTGGGAAACCTTCAGGATCAGCAGTTGAGTTTGCATCCACCTCGTCTATGGCTATTAGTATATCTTCTTCGCTAATGTCGATGTTATCCATCGCAACTGACTCGCTGGTTATAGGTGAGGCGGCAAAGAAATCCACTGACTCGTTCACTTATCTGTGTTTTAATGGGGTACTAAAGACACTTTTCAACTGGTCACTCAGTACCTCACTGATCCTGGTTGGACTATCTGTGAGGGAGCCATCTTTTTGGAAGAGGGATCCTATTTTGCAGCGTACTGAGGCTGTTTCTTTCGTTTAATGAAAGAAGGCCTTTGGGTTTGACTTAATGTGTTTTTTTTATAACCCAGGCTTCTTTGTCTGCTCTCTTCCTCGCATAGGATTGTTGCAGGCTTTTTTTCAATCTCCATCAGTGTTGTTTTTAGGCGGGACCTTTCATTACTTTTGGAATGTTGGTTAAAGCGATTTGCAAACTTCGTCCGTCTTCTCGTGAAGAACCTCCTCTCTCTCTTGGAATCTTGTTCCTTTTTGTGTTGGCCTTGTGCCCTGGGACATATTTCTGGCATATGGTTTGCATAACAGACGTGAAATATTCTAGTTTCATACCATTGTCTGATGTGGTGAGACATTTTGGCCAGTCCTGTCTGAGGATCTCTTTTTTTTATCGATTTCCAGTTTGCTTTGTGAAAGTTCGGATTGGAGAGATTTTGGGTGCTTCATTTGATCGTATGTTTCTGGCTACTTTTGGTCCAAACATAGACAGCTCTATTATTTTGTGATCCGAAACAAATGTCGGTGTCGCTTTCACATCATGAACGATGTCTATATTGTTTGTTGAAGATCCAAAATGTCATTCGCCGTAGTTGGTCTGAGCATAACATGTTCCATGAATAGGGCATTGGTGAGGTTGAGCAGGGACTCCACCTGTGCTTGATTGCAATGAGTATTTGCTGAGAACATTTGATACTGAGAAAGTTGAAATCACCCATAAGAAATACGCTCACACTGTGTTCCATTTTCATGAGGATTTCTTTGATTCTTGTGAGGTAATCTTCAAATTTGCCTATGTGGTTTGCAACATATAGTGAGCGATGTGTTGCATATGACTATATTGTGTTGTCTTATGTATACACATACTGAATTTGAGTATGAGAGTAAAACCTGGGGTGTGAGGTCTTCATGGATGTATACAGCAACTCCACCATGTCTCCTCTCCTTCTGTCTGTTCACAGTATGGTATATTTTGATACGTGTACTTCTGCATCCTCTATATCAGAGCTCATGTGAGTTTCCAAGAGTGCTATGCATAGGGCTTGATTGTATGCAGTCAGGTCTCTCAGGAAAATTTTTTGCTTTTGCTGTTGTGATGCAACAGAGCCCCAATATTTAGTAAACATATTGGCGTGATAAAATTAAATAGAGAGATACAATTGACAATCCAATAAGTTATACCGGTGAATCGGATGTTTCATACACCCCTCTCAAAGAATTATTTTCCTTACTTAATATATATTTTAAATATATATCTACATATATATATATATATATATATATATGTATATATATATATGCATGTGTGTCTGTGCCTGCGTGTATGTTCGAAATTGCGAAGATGATCCGGTTTTTGACTGAAGATCGTTTTTTTGTATCGTCTTCTAAATGTTTTGCGTTCTTGTCCCAGTTTGTGTTTTTTACATTTATCCTATATATATATATATATATGTATGTATATATATATATGTGTGTATATATATATATATATATATATATATATATATATATATATATATATTATATATATATATATATATATATGTGTGTGTGTGTGTGTGTATATATACATATATATATATATATATATATATATATATGTGTGTGTGTGTGTATATATACATATATATATATTATATATATATATATATATATATATATATATATATATATATATGTGTGTGTGTGTGTGGTGTGTGTATATATATACATATATATATATATATATATATATATTATACATATAACATATATAACTATAATACATGTGACAATTATTCGGTTGCCGTAATAAAACTCCGAGTTTCGGATGTCGGGGCGGAAATCTGCTCCGGCATCTCGTCATTTATTAAGACAATCAGAAAATGCTGTGAAAATGACCATTAAACAAAGGGAAATTACTATGTCAACCATACACATGTACACATATACATATCCGCACACACGCACGCACACAAGTGCACATATCCATACGCGCACAATTATATTCATATACACGTCTAAATACGCACATGCTATATATGCATATGCTCACTGACACTCGCGTGAAAGACATGCATCCATATACCTACATGCAACCATACACATGTACACATATAGATACCCGCACACACGCACGCACGCACACACACACACATACACACGTATATATACTCATCCGCACATAAATATGTTCATATACACGTCTATATAAGACAAACAAAAGAGCTATTAGAATGACCAAAGGAAAGAAAGTAAAAAAGTTAAAAACGCTCATGGAATTCGCGTATGCGCACATGTACATATATACATATGCGCACACGCACTCTCACGTACATGTGCCTATATGCGCATGCTCACGTACATGTGCCTATATGCGCATGCTCACTCACACTTGCGTGAAACATATACATGCACACACACACACACAAATTCTTTTGCTAATGTTTTTAACTAAATTTTTGAACACTATGGGGTGGTGGCAGGAACCTACATTAATATAACTAAGTCTATCGTTGGGCTTCCTATAAGGTTTAAATCTAAGGATACATCTAGGGAAATGTTTATACATTTTTATTGCTTTATATATTTTTACATATTTTTCTGTATATTACCTTTCACCCTGCATTTTTCTTGTGCATGTGCGTATATAGACATGTATATAAACATATTTGTGTGCGGATGAGTATATATACGTGTGTGCGTGTGTGTGCGTGTGTGTGTGTGTGTGTGTGTGCGTGCGTGTGTGCGGGTATCTATATGTGTACATGTGTATGGTTGCATATATATGTGCATATATAGGCGTGTGTGTGTGTGCATGTATGTGTTTCACGCGAGTGTGAGTGAGCATGTGCATATAGGCACATGTACATGAGTGTGCGTGTGCGCATGTGTATGTACATGCGCGCATACGCGAATTCTATGAGCGTTTTTAACTTTTGAGCTGAAACTACAGCAAAAAAATATATAATATATATATCTATGATACATCATATAATATATATATGTATATATGGAATGAACGAAGGACTCTATTCTTTCTATTATTCTTTCCTTCTTTCTATCAGCCCTTTCACGTTTACTTCGTCATGCCACTTTTCGTTCTTTCGATCCCCCTCTCTCACATTTCCTTGGCTTCTCTTCATGCTCACTTTCCCTTCTCTTTTCACTTCACTGCGTCCCTGTCATTTTTTCTCTCCCCCCCTTATTTCTTCTGTCCCTCTGCTTCTACCTCTCTCTCTTCTCTCCCCACGTGACCGGTGTTCGGCTAAGCCTGACCTTTCTTTCTTGGTTCAGCCGCCATCCGAGTAACATCTATATTCCTCCCTGTGCCTGTGAAACCTTGTACCCCCGCCGTAAGGCTTTACTTCTACACACGCCAGTTTAATTTAATTCGTCCTTAGTCGAAAGACACCTGTTGTTATGTCCTGTTATTTGTATTTGTGTAACATTCTCCGCTTTTTTCCTGTCCTTGTTTTCGTATACATTCGCTGCTTTCTTCCAAGGAATCTAATACTCTTGGCTTAGTTTTTCCTTAGGTCTGGCCAAATTGGAGCAATCTCAAGTATAACCAGCCGAACTTGCAAAGATAATCTGGAACTCGAGTGAGGAAAGAAAATTCCGAATGACCAGTCCTTGTTTTCTTTGTATTGTCTACCTGGATGTTTTGCGTTCTTGTCCCATTTTGTATTTTTTATATATAAAACATATAGCGGCGTATGTACACTTTGGTCTCTTATATATATGTGTGTGTATTTGTGTGTGTGTGTTTGTGTATGTATGTATGTATGTATGTATGTATGAACAAACACGTTTAAACCATCAAGTGTTCAAATGTTCACAGAAATTTCGATGAGTTTCACAGGGATCGGTAATAATATCAATGTAAATGTTCGACGAAGATCATAACAAATGTACATTACTGTAAGTTCAGTCATATTGAGATTTTATAAAATAAGTAGAGAAAAAAGAGAGTAAGAAAAACGTTTGTCTTTTTTTTTTACTACAATTTCTGTCGTGGTGCGCGTAGTTCTTTTTTCAGTCTCAGTTTCAGTGTACTGGTCTCTTCCCCTTTCCCGGCTTGTTCGAATCGGAAGACACTTTGTGTTCTATCTTTTAGTATATGTAAGTTTTTACGGGAAAGGATCTAATTTTTGATTGGTTATAATTTTGATTGCCCTTTTTTCTCGTGGATGTTTTTGGTCAAAGAATATATATTTGTTTTGGCAAAGTTTTGTATTTTGGTTGGTTGGCTTCCTGGTGACGACCAAGGTCAAGGAACAAGTTCTGATTGGTTGTAGGTTTCGTGACGTCACTTTATTTTGATCAAGAATATTTTCCGTTTCAAACAAACTATTTTTGTTTTGGTTAAGTTCAGCGTTCTGCCGGGTTGGCTTCCCTGTAGGGACACGGTAATCAGTTTTTGCCTGATGGACGTCTACCGGTTGGTTAGTTCCCTTAAGAAGTCACTGTTTTTTTGGGGGGTTTTGGGTTTTTTTTTTTTTTCTGGGGGAAAATTTCATTGTTTTGCGACGTCAGAGGCAAAAATAGAGGGAGGGAGAAGGAGAGAAATAGAGAAAGCAAGAGGGAGGGACATATAGGAATCTAGGCAGTGAATATATACGGAGCTTGAAGCAATCCAGCGTCACTACACTAAAATGATTGCTACAGTCCAACAAATGAACTACAGGGAGAGGCTGAAAGAACTACGACTCTCCTCCCTAGAGAGCAGACGTGAGAGATGTGTAATAATTTACATGTGGAAAATCCTGGAAGGGCTGGTACCTAATTTTGGTATCAAGTGTTCTATGAATGCTCGTACTGGACGTCATTGCATAGTACCGAAATTACCGTTCAATGCATCTAACATAGGAACTATGTACTGCAATAGCCTAGGGTTCAGAGGATCACAGCTTTTCAATGCTCTGCCAAAAAAATTGAGAAACTTACACGATATAGATGTGGAAGTCTTCAAAAAGAAACTGGACACTCTCCTATCCACAATACCAAAATACCAATGGCTCGACATGAGGCACAGTCGAGGGCAGCAGTGCCAAATTCTATCATACACCAGATGGGCCAACGACAATTTTGATGGGATCACATTAGTCGGAGGAGAAGAACCACGGAAGGATTGCAGAGAGCGTACAAAAATAAAGAGTGAAAAAAATCATGGTGGTGCTCCAGCATGACCACAGCCACCTGGCTGAAACACATAAAAGATATAAAAGAAATATGTGTACATTTATACATATACTTATTTAAATAATGCATATATATATGTATGTGTATGTGTATGTACGTCCATCCGTATGCATGTATGTATGGAGGGATGTATGTATGTATGGGGGGAGGGAGGAATGTATGCATGTATGTATGTATATATGTGTACATTGTTTTTAATTTGGAAGAACCAAAAATGCAAAAAGCATTTTCATGAGCTGTGGACGAAATATCGTGCTCAACATCCTGGAAGCTATCCAGCCTCTGAACAGTTTTAGCCAGAAAAGTGCCTCAGACCAATTTTCCTCTAGTGATGTATGAAAACGTACATCACTAGAGGAAAAAAAGTACGGTATAGTAGAAATGAGATTCTCTACAGAGGACGCGGTCAGGAAACACTCCATAATAACTGTAAGGTGTGACGAACTCCTCTTCGCCGCAACTTACCTGGGCTGCAGGGTATTCAAAATACAAATAGTTAACGTATCACCAGAAATAAACATCTATTTGTCGGTGACAGCTGTCTCTTTGATATAGAGGACAAAACCAATATTTCATAAGTCCAGAGGCTGCAGAAACAAACTTGGTCAGGCCAAGGGATGGACCTATTGATGCAAAGGAATCACGAAAGCATGAAATTCATCTCTGCTCTGATCAAACTGCGAGATCGTACAAAACTATACTTATTCATGGAGAGCAGGGAGACTAGGTGTCACTTGCGTTGTGACACAAACTACCCCAAGTTATTTTGTCTACAGCAAAAGAGGAAAGCAGGAAGATAGCCACAACAGCACCATCACCGCCACAACAACAATAACAACGACAACAGCATAAATGGCAGCAGCTCCAACAGTGGCAGGCAGTCACTACAGCATCAACAACACCAAGAGTAAAACTAGCAACCGCGAAAAAAAAAACAGTAACAACCCCTGTAAAAGTGACTGCAGCACCTTTATCAACAATTGCAGTAACAATAACAACAGCAAAAGAAAACCCCAAAACATTAAGAACTATAATATATTGACAAAACAATACTACAAACCTCCAGAAGACATACTCTCCCAGACTCACACCCCACAAACATATCGTTTGGAGAAGATAACCGACAGTAATCAAATGGCAAATTGTAACAAATGTAAAAAAGAAAAAATGAAAAAAGAGACAAAAGTGTCAACCAAAAAACGGGAACATTTGAGCAAATGTGAGACACGTTTTCAAGCAACATGCACCAATACACTAGCACAATCGTTATCACAGACACCATCATCACAAGCACAAGCACAATTAAATTCACACACACACAAGTTGAAAAGTATATTGATTTTAGCATGCTTTGGGGAGCAGGAAGAGAACTGAAGATGTTGTTTCGAGTCAGTTGGTTTAAAGTAGACGTCTAATGTTCTCCTTTCCTTTCTTAATACCGGTTCCCATATGCTGCTCATATCTGCACTCGGTCTGCTTAGGAGGTTGTTGTGTCCTAGCATATGTGCTGCTTCTTTTCAGTTTTCGTATTTTCCATTGGTGTTCTCTGTCTATTATTTTAACTTCATCCCACAGGGGGGGGGGCTCTATTTTTCCATACATGATCAGCTATACCCGATTTATCAATATCTCCCCGTGTCACAGCTTTGCGATGTTCCTCTACTCCTATTTTGAGGGGGCAGCATGTTTCGCTTTTGTATAACCTACCACAGCTGCATGGGATGGAGTACACGCAGTTCTTGGTCATATCTGTCAAATGTAAATAATGTATTATTATTTTTATTATTATTATTATTATTATTATTATTATTATTATTATTATTATTATTATTATCATTAGTATTATTATTATTATTATTATTATTATTATTATCATCATCATCATCATCATAATTATTATTGTTATTGTTGTTGTTGTTGTTATTGTTGTTGTTATTATTGTTATTATTATTATTGAACGAGAGAGCAGTGCATGTCATCAAAGTGACACTGGGGTAAAATATACGAAGCCCAGTATAACCATCATGACTACCCGTCTGATAAGGGTACACTAGGCACATGCATCACAACCATATGTCCGCGACATAGTGATCATGACCTTGCAGGTGGGGCCCATTTAGAATTTTCTTCAGGTCGAGTAACCCATCCCGCTCAAAAGGTCCCTGAATAAGAGTCGTTTAAGGATGTTGAACGAAACACCCATGTTTCCAGAGGTGAATTATTCAAACCCCAAAGAATCCCTCTCAACACATAGCTATGATGCTCCCCCACTACTTCTGCTCTTGATCAGAGATGCACATATCGCCAGTCACTAAGGGACATGGTCAACTGGTTAAGGTCAAACAACTGACAAGCAAATCTGTGGTATTGAGCAGAATATTTGCTGTAGCCCATCTTTTATACCAAGACAAAACAATGTACATGATAACATTTCCAATCAGTTAAGATCAGAAGCCACGAGAGCCACTGCCTGGTACTGCATCACGGCATTATTGTTATTATTATTATTATAATTATTATTATTATTATTATTATTATTATTATTATTATTATTATTATTACTTTTTTTGCCAACCATCGAATCACAAGTGCCAGGTGTCGGGCTATCAGCAACTAAACCGGCAACCCCACAAAGCTTGCTTTGTGAGGAGGCTTCGGGGCTAAACCCCGAGGATAAATCCGGAGCCAGAGTCCCTAAGGCAGTTCAATGCTGTAGACAACCTCGTTCTGGCAACTCCTGCGGTCCCACTGCTGCCAAGTCGTATTGACCCCCGCCTTTCCCTTGGATAACACTGGTGGCAGTGGAAAGGGAATATGTGCTGCATGGGTAACTGCCAATCTTTCATGAAAAATTGCCCAGGCCAGCGCCCTGGAGAGGACACTCCAGCGCCGTCTAATCGCGGAGGTAAAACACGGAAGGCAGCAGTCTACCGGTTGTAAACCTGTACATAATTGGCGTAAGAGCAAGGCGCCAGGGACCGCTTTCGACGGAGAGAGAGACGCCATTGTGCCTCACTGGACAGCTACCGCCTGCCTCAAGTTGGAAAGGTCCCAACCAGTTAGGTGCTGTCTTGTCACAGCCCACCTGCTCCACTGGATGCATGGGGCTCAGCGAAACTAATATCCTTAATCATGGGCTGTAAATACTGTACCAAGAACAACGAACGGGCAAGCAAACAAACAATGCAAAAACCTAGCCTTCCATTCATTAAGTGAGAATGCAGAACCAGTTGGAGTTCCTTGGGTCAAGACAAAGATCCAGAAGAGTTACACATCGTCAAAAGTGTAGAATTCAGAAAAAATCCTTGAAGGAAGAACCCACACCAGCAAAAACTAAGGAAGCTACTCTATGAGTTTGAAAAGGTCACAGGAATACTTGTACCAGTGGAGAACACCGGTAATATTTGCATTGTTGATTTCGAGCTTCATGAGAATTTAAGACGAAAGGAACTATGTGGTAAATATTTGCATTGTTGATTTCGAGCTTCATGAGAATTTAAGACGAAAGGAACTATGTGGTAAATATAGACACACGCTAAATAGAATCAATAGAAGAAGATTTGAAATAGTGAGCCATCTGGATATACACGATAGCACTGAATCTTATACACCTCCTAGAAAACCTCGGATAACACTGAAAGACAATAGACCGAATTTTTGCAGAGCCCCTCAGTTAGACTCATCTGCCCCGGACATCAGGAGGATAAGTAAGACGATAACAAATGGAATGATATCAAAACTAAGATCATAAAATACACTAGCACTGTAGCCAGACACACAAGAGGTAATCGGGTGGTTTAAACAACTAGAAATAAATAAACACGGTAATTTCATTCAACTAGACATTGAAGGATATTATGCGAACTCCATTCTCCTAAATAAGGCATTAATCTACACTAGGAATAACTCAGATCTCTCTAGACACGAGATCGACGTAATACTAGCGGCGCGCAGAAGCCTAGTAGATTTTGATAGCAAACTTTGGAACAAGTTGGATAGACTGGATGCGTTTGGTATAGAGATGAGATCCTCGGATTCTGCACTAGTCACCGACCAAGTCGGAGTCTATACCCCTATCACTAATCCAGTCCTATTTCCTAGGAGTCTGCAGAGGTCTGTACAGGGAAATAGAAACAGTAAAGTTGAGCTGGAAAAGCACAAAATATCTTTATTCAAATATTTTAAACTTCGGACTCCCAATCACCATAAACAATGAATACCGTAGGGTGAATTCCTTAGATGCCACTTCCAATTTAAATACTGGGTTGTGTGAACCCTTTCATAAACCCAATGAGAACCTAAGATATATAAACGTTAGATCCAATCATCCACTGTTTATTATAAAGGGACTAGTAAAGAATATCTCGGCCAGAATATCCAAACTGTCAACTACTGAAGCGATATTCGATTAACATGCACCCTATTATAACACCGCTCTAGCGACGGCTGGCTACAGCGTGAAGATACAATACACGAGTAGTAATAATAATTATAGTAATAACCGAGGCAACTCCTGGAATAACCCCACCAAACACAACACGTACAATGATCAAAACCTGGATTCAAACGACCCAAACCGTATGAAGAGAACAAGGTACATGATTGGATAGAGACAAATAGGACGGTCAACACATCAGCTCCGCTAAACACAGAATATCACAAAATTGCAATAGCACTCCAGACATCCGAACAAATAAACCCAATAGGAAATACAAAAAACATGGAGTCCTCTGGTAGAACGTAATCTGGGGCTCGAATGCCTCATCACGTATCGTGAAACAGTTCTTCGCTGCACTCGATCGTTGCTTCCAAAAAAACGGTACATACAGCCAATTACTGGCATACTGTAAAACTGTTGTGTGCAAATTCACCAAACATGGAGCACCACATTCATATGATTAATAATCGGAAGCTAAAACAGCGTATATTGACGGAGACCCATATAGCAACACAAGAGACATCGATAATACCAACTATATAACGCATAACAGTCACAATAACTCGAAACGTGGAGTAGATGAAACAGTGACAACTGAAGAAGGGGAATATTCTTTATATTGTATGTCTCGTTTCTCTGTTTGTTTCGTTTTTCGAAAAAAAGTTTGTTTCTATGTTTTTGTTTTTATATTTTCGTTTTTCATTGTGTTCAACGTTTTTTGATATCTTGTACCCATATATGCATGCATATATACATATATGAAGGCATGTACATATATGTAAGTATATATTGCATATATTTATATATTATTTATATTATATATATATATATATATATATATATATATATATGCACACACATTTTATTGAATACCATGTATCCATGTCCAAGTCAGTTTATCTATATACATAATATATATTTATGTATGTATGTACGTATGTATGTATGTATGTATGTATGTATGTATGTATGTATGTATGTATGTATGTATGTATGTATGTATGTATGTATTTATGTATGTATAAGTGTATGTATGCATGCATACATGTATACTCTGTGAGATATATATATCGGAGGTAATAGTTTCACTTTAATAGTTTCTGTATTAATAGTGAAACTAATAAACTGAAAGTCTCCCACATCACAATAGAAAGATGCTATTGTTTCAGTTTTGACACGCAATACTGAAATAGTGTAAGAGATGAGATTGCTCTGGGCTTGCATTAGGCAAGAAGTTGAATATTTTTTGGGCCCATGACACACATGGACCCTAAGTAAGGCATGTGTAAAATTTGAATGAAATCAGTTATGTAATTCTCAAGTTTTAGGGATTCACACTGACAGACATTCTCATCTTATATGCGTATATATGTTTATATATATATATATATATACATATATATAAAAGTAGGTAAATGGTACAACAAGGCACCAATTTTTACTGGAAAATAGCAATCCTAATAAATACGACGCTATTGTATAGCTTCACAGAGTATATATTAGCATAGATATGAATACATATATATGCGTGTGTGTGTATATATATATATATATATATATATATATATATATATATATATATACTGTATATGAATATATGTATATGTATATTTGTGTGTGTGCGTGTGCGTATGTATGTATGTATATATGTATGAATATAAATATATCTATACATACGTGTGTGTGTGTGTGTTGAGGAAGGCCTTAACATTTATCAAGCATATCACATGGAACATCAATGTTTATCTCCATTAAGACAGAAAAGTCGCATAAAATCATGTTAAAAATCATGAGACTTGTGTAAACGGGGGGAACAACTCTTGGATGATCATCTCCCTTGAATATAACTTCAAAAAATTGAAATTTTTTTCACCTATATTGATGTTTGCACATACTTGCATTAAAATCTTACAATTTAAAAATTTGTGCACTTAATAGTTCATATTTACATACATGTGCACTTGTTTGTCAAATGTTTATCACATGCTTTGGGGTAATAAAAATTTCAGTGTTTAATAACAGCATCTATTATGGATTTGTGTATATTTTATAAGTTTATGTATATATTCATGAATTAGTATATATACTGTTTCAGTTTAAATATCATGTGGTGTTTTGTGTATATGGATTTATTCACATCTATATGCACACACACACACACACACACACACACACATGCACATATGTGGCTGAGTGGTAAGTAGCTTGCTTACCAACCACATGGTTGCAGGTTCATTCCCACAGTGTGGCACCTTGGGCAAGTGTCTTCTACTATGGCTTCGGGCCGACCAAAGCCTTGTGAGTGGATTTGGTGAATGGAAACTGAAAGAAGCCCATGGTATATATGTATATATATATATATATATATATTATATATATATATATATATATATATATATATATATAATATATATATATATATATATATATTATCAATAATAACAAAGGGTAAAATTAATTAATTAACTAGTAATCAATAATTTCACCAAGTAGAATTCGGCCTGAAAAGGACCATTTCACGGTAAACTAAAGTAATACTTTATAATAGGGTTCAGCAAAGATTTGCTTTACCACATACTGAAGTTTAGAAATAGCAGCCAAAAAACCTTAGCTATTTCCTCTACTTTAAAAAGAGACTCCCGGAAAAACCAAATTGCTCGAAAACAATCCACGAAGGCAGAGAGGAAAAATAATGAAAATCAATCGATATTAGATTACCCATGTACACGTTTCGGAATTAGATCGGTATAAAGAATGTGTAATTTATAACTTACCCGAACATTTTCTTCATCAGCATGGATTGTTTCCGAGTAATTTGTTTTTTCTGGGAGTCTCTTTTGAAAGTAGAGGAAATAGCTACGGTTTTTTGGCTGCTATTTCTAAACTTCGGTATGTGGTAAAGCAAATCTTTGCTGAACCCTATTATAAAGTATATATATATATATAATATATATATATATATATGGATATGTGTGTATGTTTATGTGTTTGTGTTTGTCCCCCCAACATCGCTTGACAACCGATGGTGGTGAGTTTATGTCCCCGTAACTTAACAGTTCAGCAAAAAGACCGATAGAATAAGTACTAGGCTTACAAAGAATAAGTCCTGGGGTTGATTTGCTTGACTAAAGGTGGTACTCCTGCATGGCCACAGTCAAATGACTGAAACAAGTAAAAGAGTAAACTATATAAATATATAAACTATAGCAGTATTATAGATAAGGCAATTAAGGTTATGAAGACAGAGAAAGCTCCTGGACCATTGGGTAATACTGCCGAGATGGTTAAAATATCAGTGTGAGATACCGCTTTGTCACTTTCATAGTTAATCACGTTGTGTAGGAAGGCATCATCCCCAATGACTAGTGTAGCAATATTATAGTTAGCTGCTACAAGGATAAAAGTAATGCCATAGATAGAAACAAATACAGAGGTATCAAATTGCTGGACCTGGTCATGAAAGTTATAGAGATGGTTATAGCTCAATTGATTAGGAATAGAATGAAACTTGGTGAGATGCAGTTTGGTTTTGTTCCTGGGAGGAATACCACAGATGCCATCTTCCTAGCAAGACAGTTGTAAGAGAAGTATATAGTGAAAAGAAAACCTTTTGTTGATCTGGAGAAATATTTTGACAGAATTTCCTGCTCTCTTATTTGGTGGTCTCTATGGAAGCTAGGAGTAGAGGAGTGGCTTATTAGAACCATAAAAGCCATGTACAGCAGTGCCATCAGTAAGGTGAGCATAGAAGTAGAGGTTCACCAAGGATTAGGCTATATTCTATGGTAGTGAAACATACTTAGGCTGGAGAGAAATGAGGGTGGTATGATCTGCTGGATGTGTAACATCAGTGTGCATGAACAGCAAAGTGTAATTCTGTTGTGAGAAAAGTTGGGAATAAGAAGAATTAAATGTGGTGTGCAGGAGAGAAGACTATGTTGGTTAGGGTATGTGATGCATATGAATGAAGACAGTTGTATAAGGAAGTGGATGGTACCTATGGAAGAGGGAGACCCAGGAAGACATGGGATGAAGTGGTGAGGACAAATCTTAGGATGTTAGGGCTCATGGAGGAATTGACAATGGACCGAGATGTCTGGTGCTATGAGGTTCTAGAGAAGATCCACAACTGAGTTCCAGAAGTGTTGTGTCCCACCCACAGGTAACAATAAAATTTTCATATACCCTACCCCTAGAATCCAAACTACATCACCGCTCCCAAACTGTATCTTTTTCATCTTCACATTTCCTCTTCATACACTATGATTTCCTCCTACTCCCCATCCCTGCTCACTGTATTGCTGCTTTCCCCATCCTACTCCTTATACTCAGGTTCTCACCAGTAATTGCAATTCCCACCCCCACTCCCTACTCACGCCTTCTTGGCAATACCTGGCCACACATATTATGATCCCATACCTTGAGGGCATGCCTTGGCAATTTCTATCATTTACCTCTCTCTTCCTTACTCTATCATCCCATCTATGCTCTGAACCCCATTCCTTGTGAGCCCACCCTGGCACTTCACCATCATCTCTCTCCTGCTCTCTCTCTCTCTCTCTCTCTCTCTCTCTTTCCCTTGCTCTTCTCTCTGGCTTAGTATCCATATATCTCCTGTACAGCAGCACACCTGCTTCTGCCTCTGTCTCTCTGTCACACTCTAATCTTTCCTCATCTGACACAAGATTACCTCTTCTAATGACACCTCCTTTCTCAAAATTCCTTGTCTTGCAAGTTCCTTGGTGAGCCTGCCAGTGCTGGTGCCATGTAAAAAGCATCCAGCCCACACTGTAAAGTGATTGGCATTTGGAAAGGTACCAGCTGCAAAAACCATGCATTACTGAGTATAAATCAGCGAACATCTCCATAATAAAGCCATATTTTAAGTTTAGTTGTATAAATGCTCTGTATAATCATTCAAATGAAAATAGCTTTATTTCTAACTAACTGAATTATTACATGCTATTATATAAGAATGTTCTTCTCAGCCTATGTGCGCATCTCTTCAAAACCTCATCAAATTCATTAATAATATTATTTTTGCAATCCATTATTTCCCTTATTTCAGTATAGCACAACATGCATCAATTTCCATTCCCATTTTACATTAGACTAAGTGAACAAAAAATATATATCCTGGTGTTTTAATTCATAATTTTTTCCTGATAGTAAGGCACTACAAGCCTTATTTCTGGTTTTGAAACTCTGAAGAGGATAACAAAATTGAGCCTGGAAAGATGTCTATTTCCATGCTGGCATGGGATGGAAGCTGGCATAGCAGAGGTCAGTTTCAAGCTGTAGTTTGCTTTGCCATGATTTCTGTGGCAAGATGCACTTCTTAATTCTAACCACTTTACAGAGTATACTGGGTACTTTTTATGCAACACCAGCACCAATGAGGCCACCAAGTAACTTGCAAGACAAAGACCCATCAACTGAAAAGTGGGTAGTATTGAAGGAGGTTGGTTTGTGCCAGTTGATGGGAGGGACAGAATCAGAATCTTGCTGTAGAGCAGATACTAGGGTACTTCAGTTGCAAAAGAGAGAAGAGAGAGAAGAGAGAGACAGATGCGTTAGAGTGTACTTTCAGTGAAAATGTGTTAAAACAAGTGTCATCATCATCCTTATTTCATTGTTTGACAGGATCTAGCAAGCCACAGGGTTGTGCTGAATTCTAGCGTTAGTTTTGGCTGGATGCTCTAACTGGATGTTGTTTTCATGACTCTGGTACTAGTGGGGTTGCTAAGTAATTTTGCAATACAGCAAAAAAGGACAGAGAAAAAAGAAAAGGAAAATGTTCTTGCTTCTTAGTATATCAGGGTGAATATATGGTTGGAGGAAGTGGCTTTGTGTGAGGTGTTGAAATGCTAAATTATAACTGGACAAGCACAGGTGTCTTGCTGTATAAGGGATAGAGCACTACCCTATGTTATATATAAGGATGGGTGAAAGTAGTCAAGAAGGGAATAAAAGACGGTGGAGATTGAGTTGCCAGGGCAAACTCTCAAACTACAAGAAGATGAGCATAAAAGAGGACACAGACAGTAGTCCGTGGGAAGAGAGAAGAGAGTGTGAAGGGAGAGTAACAGATGGTTAGAGGTGAAATTAGTGATGAACAAGAGTGGAAGAACAATTGATGGAAAATATCAGTATGGAGGGATACAAAATAGAAGAGATAGAAGTGACCCAAGAAGGATAGATCAGATGGTAGGGAGATGATGGGTGAGGTGTAAGAGTGGTGATAAGGGAAATGCAGGGTACATGTGGGCAGCTTTCGTGAGTGGGGTGTGTTGATGGATAATAGAGGATACAGAAAGATAGTAGACATGTGAGCTGTTAAAACAGAGTTGGTGCAGAAAGGTGATAGTTGATGAAAATAATTAGTGAAGGGAGAGTAATAAAGATAAGGAATTGAAGTAGTTCCAGGGAAAAGGTAAATGGTATTACAAAGAAAGGGGTAGGTGTAATATATGCTGATACTACCTTCAAGTAATAACAACCATCAAGTAGTGCCATGGATAGAGGAGTGGTAGAGGGCTGGGTGTTAGGGGAATGCTTGACAGAGCAAGATGGGTGACAAGCATAAACAGAATGCTTTTACTGCATAATTTCTTCTGTGTTGGGTATTCCTGAGCACAGCAAATCACTAATCCTCCTGTTCCTATGTGAGGCTTGTGAGGCTTGACATCTTGAGATCAGCCTTTACTACTCTATCCCTTTTCTGCAATTTTCATCCACTTGAATGGCTGGCACTACTTTATGGAGGTGTCCTCATTCATACACCCACATGACTAAACTAATGCAATCATCTCTCTTGCACACTACATCTCATTCCTCTTATACTTTGTTTTTTTTGTCAATACCTTAACACTTTGCTGTAAATGTGCACTGATATTGCACATCTAATGGAGCATACTAGCTTCATTCTCCTCTAGTTTTTGCAGGTCCCCTGCATTCAGTACCCACATTTCACTGCCATGTAACATTGCTATTTGTACACATATTATATCATCTACCTTTCACTGAGATAGTCTATTTGTTGTCAAAGGAAGTAATAGCTCTGGACTTTCATCATCCTTATTTACAGTGGATGGATAGGTGTCATCTTGTCTGTTGTTATCACAACATTTTGGATGATGTACTCTCCAGCCTTCATCCGGTGTTCTGGTGGAATTTCGAACTCAGACTACTTGATGAAAGCTGTTGAGTACATCAGCCTAAACGTTGTGGTAACAACAAACAAGATGAGGACACCTATCCATACATTGTAAATAATGTACATAATTCCTCATCTCAAAAATATAGAATAGTGTTTCTTCATCCTATTTTTATTCTAGCAACTATACTTTCAGAACATTCTTTCCCACAGCTAATTGGGTCACCTAGGTAACAGAAACTATCTACTACCTCCAGGGAATCTTCTGTGCATTTGAGAAAACCTAGTTCCCTTGTTCATTGATCCCATGCATTTTCCATATACAAAGACTATTTTCTCTGTTAGCCTTCTTGTGATAACACTGCACCCCTTGTGTTCATAGCTTACACTGGGCACACAGTATGGAATTCCTCCCCACACCTTTCTTGCATATCAAACAGGGCCATTTGCTTGAAAAGGGCCATCTTGTATGTTTTCCTGTTTACTAAAACATTGGTCCACCCCTGGAATACAATTTCTAATACAAATTCTATGAGAATGAGATCATCAGCATATAGTAGTTTCTAGGTGTTAAATTCCTCTATTATGGCCTGAAGAACAGTGATAAATAGGAAGGGACTGATAACTGAGCTTTGGTGAACTAACTACTCTCTAAATTCATCTCTGAACTTCTGGCTAGCTCTCACATTACTGACAGCTCCCCTGTACAGCTTTCACAAGCCATTAATCTATTCCTAGCTGCCTCAGAGATCACCAGTTTATAGAGTAAGGAACTCTGTTGAAAGTTTTCTCAAGGTCAACAAGTGTCAAGTACAATGGTTTACTCTTGGCTAAATGATCCTACAGTTGTCTTACTTGGTAGATAGTATCTAGTACTTCTTTTCTCGATCAAAAAACCAAATTGCATCCAATCTTGTGTAATTCTCTTCCTAATTAACTGGGTTATAACTCCCTTTGCAATTTTCATGACCTGATACATTTGTATTTACTTCTGCCTAAAGTATACCTTTAATCCTTGTAAAAGTTGACTAAAATGCTGCTACACAAGTCTTTGGGTATAACACCTTATTGTATAACCTGATTATATATATATATTATATATATATATATTATATATATATATTATATATATATATATATATATATATATATATATATATATATATATGGTGTTCATAAATTACAGACATCACTAAATAAATCCCCAATGACTGTTATATTTTTTATAACATAATAGGTTAGATAGGATTATGTCTATATTACAATAAACAAAACATGCTGTGCATGTATAGTAATATTACAATCATGAAATTAGCATTAACTTGTAGAGCGACCGTACATAAAGGAGAATGATGACAAATGTCTCCTTTGTGAACTCCACACGGTCGCCTATAAAAGAAGCCAAAATACAATGGATAAATGAATAAAGAATGCCAGTAAAGAATAAAGAGAAAAATACAACCGTATAATGTATAAGAGAAGAAGATTTTATTTAGATGTGTTCGTGAGGAACAGAGTGTTTGTCTATAAATACGACAAGTGTGTGTCCATGTGTTCATAGAGTGTGTCCGTGTGTGTGATAACAGTGCAAGATAATACAATACAGAGCATAGAAAGAGTCTATAACAGAATCCGCTAGATGAATGCTCCGACAAGATGTTGATAAATACCAGTTTGGTGTAAGACAGACCATAGTTAGTTCTGTAACAGAGAGGTTGGTGTCAAAGTGGAGAGCCAGTTGAAATTCATGTCTAGTAAGCGGTTGAGGCTTCAATCTTATACCGGGTTACTTGGTACAGAAGTTCTCACAGGTAGACTGGAGCTGTTAACCTTGGTGAGTATTCACAAACAGCGTTAAACCTGGAACGGTATTGATGTTGGTGTGTACATATTGATGTTGGTGTAGACGACGTGAAGTTGAAGGACGAGGATAAGCTTAAGGCGGTGGTGGAGAAAAGTCCTGAGTTGCTTCATGCTGGTGTCATCACTGTCTGTCGCAGGAACATGGCTGAAGTCGCTCGAACAGGCTGGTCTGTCACTGGATGCTCTGTGGTCAATGGTCTAGGACCAAAAGACGAAATGGTCTGTTGATCTAGCCTTTTTAAAGGGTTTAGTTGGCTCAAACAAGATATTAGAAAAACAGTGTCTCGGGACCTTATCTGAAGGTTACGATTGGTTGGTTTACACATTGACGCAAAGAGATAAAACTGCACCAAAGCAAACCAATCAGAGTAGCGGACACAACATGACCTAAGCACCGAAGGATGGCTGCTATCTGCCACAACGTTATTTGTATTATATCTCTCAAGCAGTGAGAATATCACCGAGGTACTCTATTATAACCTCGGGCCAACTAAAGCCTTGTGAGTAAATTTGGTGGACAGAAACTGAAAGAAGCATCTGTCATATATATATATGAGCAAAATGCACCCCGTCCAATGGACGGTGCTGAGTTATCAAACATTTAAACCAAATTTTTCAAAATGACTTGTCCGACCATCCCATAGGCCTCCCCTTTGAGAAACACTGATTTAACCTAAATTTGAGACACCAGCAAAAGAAGAAATAAAGATAGATTTTTTTCTATTCCAAAGAAAAACGATTTTATTCACACAAATATGCAACCGAAGAGTTTAAAGTACCAGTAATGATAAGGCTGTTTGACTGGGAAACATGGTTTAAACAGTTAGCTTGGCAGGAAAGAAACGTGCCTTTAAGCAGTACAAAAACAACAAAAAATGGAAGGTGCAGTTATGTACAGGTTGACGGAAGAAAAGCAGGACAAAAACGAAGCAGGCAAATGGGTTAGTTGGAGGTAAATCTAGATGGAAAAGCATGATGAATTTATGAGAACATACCTGGGACAATAATAAGTTTATCCTATAAAACATGTAGGAAATCAACTAGGGGCGATTTTTGATGAAAAACAACAACCTAGGGAACTAAGTAACTAATTTTAGGCTAACTTACTTTACGGGATGTTCAAGGGCATGGAAAAGCTAGTGGAGCGCAGCCTTGTAAACCACATTCCTTGTTACTCCATCTGGAGCGTAGTAAAAAAGGTTTGTCAAACAGCCCACATACAGTTTTCCGTGCGAAAAGTAGGGAGTACTGAGGTCCAATCCCACAACTTTCAATGACTGCCCCTGTACTTCGTTGATGGTCATCGCAAAGCTCAGGCGAATAGGGAATTGAATGCGTTTCATTGGATAAACACAGTCCGACGGAATCAATGGCATGCGGGAAATAAAAAAAACATCCCCTGCTCCTTGACCCGTGATAACTTTTGCCTCGAGAACGTCATCCAAAAGTTGGGTGAGAACCAACCGAGTGCCATTGCAAAGTCGTGGGGGTTCCAAGTTTTGGAGGAGAATAATGGGACTTCCAACCTTGAGGCAGAGTTTATGGGGTAGCAAACCCAATGGTTCTTGTGAGTTAAGAAATTCGGTAGGGTACACCATGACTTGTTCTGGGTCAGTAATTGAATCAACGGCTTACGGGGAATAAGTCCAGGGGTCGATTTCTTCGACTAAAGTCTTTATTTAGGTGTTAACATGTGTCTGTGTCTGTGTGTGTGTCATAAGTACATACATAATGATGATAATAATCATAATAATAATAGACAACAGACAGGATGTCATGCATACATAATGTGTATGTGTGTACAAACAAGGGTGTATGCGTGTGATAAAAATAATTAATGGCAGAGACACACACATACTCACATACACACACATAACATCCCCACCAACACAAAACACACAAACATACACACGCACAAACAGACGCACACATACATATGCACCCTCACACACACACAGACAAGGACAATTAAAACACAAAATACTCAGAGAGACACACACACACACACGTACACACACATAACATCCCCACCAACACAAAACACACAAACGTACATACGCACACACACTGACGCACACATACACACATGCGAACAAATACATAAACACACACAACACCCTGACAAATACCATTCACACACATACACACACACACCACCACCAGAACAATTATAACAACACAAACATACTCAGAGACACACACACTCACGTACACACACATAACATTCCCACCAGCACAAAACACGCAAACATACAGACGCACACATACACACGCGCGAACAAATACATGTGCACACACTAACACCCTAACAAATATTAATCACACACATACACACACAAGCATGCACACATATACACACACCATCCTACCAAATATAAAACACACACAGACCCATATACACACGCCATAATAATCTCTGAGACCAATCAAAAAAGGCCCACAAACACAAACACATGTATACACACACACATAGAGACGTGCACAGAGACACACACACTCACATCATTCTGACCTCTAAGACCAGTCCCAAATCCACTGAACCATGACAGACAAGCCCAGAAACGAAAACATCCTTTTAATTCCACATTGCTCCTCCTTACCCCCCACCCAACCAACCTCCTACACTGTCCCTAAAAATAGCAAACATTCCTTAGCTACACACAAGACAGAAAAATGCCAAAAAGACAGGTTGGCTCCTCTCCAATTTTTTGTAAATTCTTAAATATATCTCATTCTGTGTGTAATATATATACTACCAAACAAACATGATTTTTATTGAACTCCTAATAGTTTTTGTTGAATATTTTCTTAAATACTTTCTTGTAAACTGTTTTCATTGTTTTCTTATTATTATCAAAGAATGTATATATGTATTTTTATACTTTTGTGACAACCACCCACTACTTAACACAACAAGGCTTATACAAAGCTTTACTTTTTACTTTTGACAATATTTTTCTAAAAAAGTGAAACCGGTCAAGTGAATAAACATTTACTTATTATCTACAAACATAAGAATTAAGATTTTCTCCAGTGTTTGTATTATTATTGATATTATTTTTAATTTTTTGTAACTTATTCTTATTTTCATGACGATTATACTTGTTTATAGAATAACGGGGACATTTGAAGTTAGCTGCTGCTTTTAACTGAGACCTTATCACTGAAATGTCAAGTGAACTATTTTATTCCACGCTATATGTTTTGATCATTTTTGTATACCATTGCATTTTCAGATTTCCCAGCAACAGTGTCTTAACTTCATTGATGTCTTCCCTGTCTACATTGCATGATTCTATCTAGCCATTAATGGCATGCTTCATGTTGATATGCCTTGATTCTTTATGGAATATAATAACTCTAATTTATATTTTGTATATATACATATATATATATATATTATATATATATATATATATATATATATATATATATAGGCGCAGGAGTGGCTGTGTGGTAAGTAGCTTGCTAAACAACCACATGGTTCCGGGTTCAGTCCCACTGCGTGGCATCTTGGGCAAGTGTCTTCTGCTATAGCCCTGGGCCGACCAATGCCTTGTGAGTGGATTTGGTAGACGGAAACTGAAAGAAGCCTGTCGTATATATGTATATATATGTATGTGTGTGTGTTTGTGTGTCTGAGTTTGTCCCCCTAGCATTGCTTGACAACCGATGCTAGTGTGTTTACATCCCCGTCACTTAGCGGTTCGGCAAAAGAGATTGATAGAATAAGTACTGGGCTTACAAAGAATAAGTCCCGGGGTCGATTTGCTCGACTAAAGGCGGTGCTCCAGCATGGCCACAGTCAAATGACTGAAACAAGTAAAACAGTAAAAGAGTAATATATATATATATATATATATATATATATATATATATATAGGCGCAGGAGTGGCTGTGTGGTAAGTAGCTTGCTAAACAACCACATGGTTCCGGGTTCAGTCCCACTGCGTGGCATCTTGGGCAAGTGTCTTCTGCTATAGCCCTGGGCCGACCAATGCCTTGTGAGTGGATTTGGTAGACGGAAACTGAAAGAAGCCTGTCGTATATATGTATATATATGTATGTGTGTGTGTTTGTGTGTCTGAGTTTGTCCCCCTAGCATTGCTTGACAACCGATGCTAGTGTGTTTACATCCCCGTCACTTAGCGGTTCGGCAAAAGAGATTGATAGAATAAGTACTGGGCTTACAAAGAATAAGTCCCGGGGTCGATTTGCTCGACTAAAGGCGGTGCTCCAGCATGGCCACAGTCAAATGACTGAAACAAGTAAAACAGTAAAAGAGTAATATATATATATATATATATATATATATATATATATACTCTTTTCTACTCTAGGAACAAGGCCCAAATTTTGTGAGGAGGGGGCCAGTCGATTAGATTGAACTCAGTACGAAACTGGTACTTAACTTATCGATCCTGAAAGGCAAAGTTGACCTCGGCAGAATTTGAACTCAGAACACAAAGACAGATGAAATACCACTAAGTATTTCACTCGGCATGCTAACGTTTCCGCCAACTTGCCGCCTTTATATTTATATATATATATACATATATGTGTATGTATTTTTATTGCATATGTATATTTATAAAATTTCATAATGTAATTCGTTGTGGAGGACGTCTTCCTGATGAAGGGAACATTATTTACTAGGATAAGTTAAATCTTCAAACTTTCTTACCTTACTAAAATGTACCCCAGAAACGGCCGTTGAATGGACCTCCTCTAATAACAGGACTTTTCTTTAATGTTTAATCTTTTATTGTAATGTAGTTATTTGTTCTTTGAACAGTCTAAAAAGTTTTTTTGCTACTTGATGACTTAGACGCTTTCCTACTGTTGTTTTACATAATCCATATATGTTTTACCTTATTTACACTGCGAATATTTTTACATTCTTTTAATCTATGTTGTTATCTATATATTTATATGCGATACTTTTATATATATAGATCTGTATTAAATTGTATTAACTGATGTATATTTTTAAAAGTATGTTTAAAATTTTGCGTCTGGGAATTTGTTGATTGACCAACACTTTGTTTCTGAATTTACCTCTTTAATTATCATTTGTCTCAGATATTCCAAGCACATTTCAGTTGCAGCCCATATATTTCAAAAGAATGATTTGATAGAATATATATATGCTCCGATGAAGCATATATATATCTCCGATGAAGGGATATTATTAATTAATATCCTAGACTAATATCTATACAGCCTTGGTTTTTTTATCTTATTACGCAAAAAATTCTTATATATATATATATATATATATATATACATATGTATATATGCAGAAACCTAATGTAGGTATGTAGAGTAAAATCCCAGCTGTTTTCTCTTGAAACACATCTGCTTATTCCATTATTACAATCCAGTATGTAGCTGCTGTCATTGTTGTGTAGGTGCAAAGTACATATTAAAGATGAAAATTCTGCTTGCAGAGTTATTGTTTGTAGCGAAAATATTGTTTGCAAAGTTATTGTGTAACTTTGCAGGAAGTAGGAAAACTTATTGGTATTATTTATTCACCATTACACATGTTTTATTTGCTAATAGGTATTACAGAGTTTTACATGTTAGATATAAGGAAGGAATTTCATATTAGAAATACTTCAGACAGAGAAATTAAATAATGGTGTTATTAAATAATACCAGTAAATTTTCCAAATTCTTGTTTTGTTTTATATATATATATATATATTATATATATATATATATATATATTTATTTTTAATCAATATAGGGTGGCAAAAAAAATTTTGTAGAATTTTTTTGCCACCAGCGGCCTAGTGGGAAAAAATTAAATAGTCATATACCATTTTTAAGTTCAACATCACAATCAAGGAACGGCCATAATAGGCCATTCACCCACTAGAAATAACAGCCAAACGCTTCAACCGCAAAATAACATCAATTCCGTAAACCAGGAGAAAATTAAAAAACATTTACCCTGTAATTTCTTATACGATGCACCGTTTCATCTACTGTTTAATGGTAAACTAACCTGATTAAATTAAATCAAGCCAATCTACCATAGGCCCTTAGATTCATCAGTAAGAAATAGCCAAGTCGGAACAGATATTTTTCACGAGGCATTCCCGTCCCTGCCTCGGCAATATCTGACCTAAAATTTTCAAATCATCGCACTCGCGCCAAATTTATCGGCAGCAAATAAATATAAGCCGCCGATTCCATTACGGAATTAACCAGAAAATTCATAATTAATCAATATAGGGTGGCAAAAAAAATTTTGTAGAATTTTTTTGCCACCAGCGGCCTAGTGGGAAAAAATTAAATAGTCATATACCATTTTTAAGTTCAACATCACAATCAAGGAACGGCCATAATAGGCCATTCACCCAGTGGTGGGTGAATGGCCTATTATGGCCGTTCCTTGATTGTGATATATATATATATATATATATATAATTCAAATTTATTGAAAAACAAAGATGAAGACAGGTGTAGGAACAAGAAAGTGTATTAGTTTGATGCTCAGAAAAGATCGAAAAGTCTTTTACATTTCAAGCCTACGCTCTTCGACAGAGGAGAATAAGAGGAAATAGAGAGAGAATGAAAAGAAAACGTGTTGAGTTCAGAGGTCCAACATGGTAATGTGTGTGTGTGTGTGTGTGTGTGCATATGCATGTGTGTGTATACATATGCACAGAGAAAAAGAGTGAGAAATGGAAGAAACTATAAATTGTAATCAATTGAATTCAATTTTAAATTGCTTCAAGTGATTTATATACGGCATCTAACAAAGTTTTCCATCTATAATCATCCTGAAGAGAGACAGGATCTAAATGGTTTGTAATATAAGCAACTCCAATATTTTTCTCTTTGTCTCCAAATGCCAGCTGACCTCCATATCCTAAATGTCCAAACACATATTTGCCCTAAAATGAAAAAAAGTAGGAATATGTAATTGAAAATCAAAAGCAAGCTTTAAAATATTTAATCAACTTTTACTTTGTCATTAATTCAAAATATGTTAGTACTGTATCTCATTAACAAGGTGGCCTTTTGATCACTATTAGTGAAAAAGAAGGTATAGCTGTAATTTTGTAATGTTGAATACATAAAGCTTAACTCTTGAGGTGTAAGTTCCTCCATGCGTCTCCATTCAAATATCATTTCCCACTTCATTTACTTCATTTTAATCTCTCTCTCCCTCCTTCCTTCTCCCCTTCTCTCTATGTCTGTATGTATATATGTGTGAGTATATATATATATATATAAAGTTAATCCAAACATGAAAACACAAAGAGAAAACACAACAACGCGAGGACATGGAACAAATATAGTATTATTGGACACTCAGGAAAGAAGGAAAGGAGGGTTTAACGTTTCGAGCAGAGCTCTTCGTCAGGAACATAGGAAGAGGAAAGATCCAGAGAAGGGAAGACGGAGGAAAAAAAGTCGCCAACGGTACACATGTGGTCAGGATTCAAATTATCATCGGCATATTTTGGCAATTTAAATAAGAATGTTAAAATCTTAAGTTCTAAGATTTATATCTTCAGGATTCGCAGTACACTTGAAATTTCAAAATTATGTGAAATAGACTTATCGACTTTGTTTTCCTCATTATTTTTAATACTAGGTCACCAAATATGTGTTACAAGGGGTATTGATTACATACACATTAGAATAAAATTACGTGTTAACCAATTTTTTTATTCATTTTGGTGATAAAAATAATTAGCATTTCCAATTTATTTGAAACAATTCCATGTAACTAAATAATACAAATCGTTGTAGTGCATTGCTTTTCAACTAAACAATTCTAATTGATTATTGCTGTATTACCTTTCAATTTGAAGTCCTTTTTTGTCCCAAACATCAAGATTTTTTCTCTTGATTCGATCTGACTCCTAATGAAACCGTCTCGACAAACATTAGATGATACTTCTGTCAAGTTTTACATATCTCTCCACAGCTTGGGTGTGGCATGGTAATTTTCCAGTTGCATCAAATGCCTCTGTTGAATGAAGGTATCGATTTCTTCATCGGAATATGCCTGTGTTAGAGGTGGTTCAGTAACAATAGTCTCCGGCCAGTTAATTATGTTTGAGGCAGCAAAGTTTAGGGTAGGAATTTTGTACGGTCTCACTATACTATGTTCGAGCCTGCTTTATGTGCCTCCATGCTAATTCTCGAATGTGGTTCCGTTCATTGCTTATCATGACCAGTAAAATATTTTCTGCATGCGTGAAGAAAGCATTCTGTTGTATAACTGGAAATACAATGTTTTATATCACTTGATCCATTTCTCTCGAACACTCAACCTTCTTGAACACATTTAGAGCCCCATTTTCTGAGGAAGTGTTGCATTTAATTGTGAACCATATTGGCACATAAACTTTCATTACATAAGCAACAATTGATTTCATTGTATTAGAAGGAATTTCGGTGGCAACATACAACCGTAGCATATGATTTGCAGTTGTAAACCATCGAGAGTGTGCCATTTTATCACGATTCTTTAATGCCATTTCAGATGAACATTTCCCATTGGAAATAGACCGGTGGATATCAAGAAGGTATTTTTAATCAGTGCTGAGATCGTTTCTGTCCATTGGAATCCGATTAAATTTCACAACACTTAGTGTTTCACATCGCTCTAGTCTCTTACCAAGAAATCCACGAGGCCTGGTAGTTTTTCCGTCGTGATCATTAATAAGATGATGTAAGGGAAGCTCATTTGCATGGAGTTGACACACAAACCAATGCAATGGCTTCTTCAATTTATTCACCAAAAGTCTAACGGTGCCGCTTCTTGATCCTGTATTGACTGCAGCACCATCGCAACTTACAGCTATCATGTGATTGGTTACTATCTCAATGGTTTCCAAATAATTCAACCATTGGAAATAGCTTTTGCAGAACCTGTTTTAACAGAAAAGCGCCCAAGATAGTGGGACATAGGTTCTTCTATCAATGAAATGTGTTCTTGAATTGTTTTCTTACGAAATGCTTTTCTCATTTGTTCACTTATGAGGGTTGTGTCTCACCTTCCATCAAAATACACAGCAGACAATGTTTTATGTGGCCTACCTACCCTAACTCTACCTACCCGCTGCAGGGATTTACATTGTCTGGATTGCTCCCTCCTTACCTTCGATCTGTCTATAACGAAAGAACATTCACCAGATGTACTTGCCATTAAGTTTCTGATGACCAAACCTGTAAGAAAAGCAGCAGCACGGTCTGACATACTGGTGCGGTCACAGGCAGAAGCTAATTCTAAGAATTTCGTTCGTTTTATTGGGGTTTTTTGAACTTACGTTTTTTGTTGACTTCTTTTCGTTTCATGGAAAATGGAATTGGAAATCTTCATCTTTGCCAGCTGTTCTATTTCCAGATTCACTACTTGATGAAAACGCAATCAATTCAGAATCCTTTGCTGGCATACAAGGGTGACTGTGGTCTGGTCGATTCTTTCTAATCAACCTCTGAATGTTCTGTTTAGATACTGCTTGATCTATTCTGCCAATGATCATTTTTTGATTTGTTCAGTGATCCTGTAAAAAAATCTTGTTCTCTCTATGGTATTTTTTGTCTCTGCTACAACTGCGTTTTTAAAGGAGTTACACTTGCAACTGGAAATATCAAATAAATCTTTTGTTGCATAGTTTTTAAACACATTACACTTTGTTTGAAACAATGACACATTTTTTTTTATTTTTCACAAATTTTAGTAATGCTTGGTACTTTGGATAAAAGTTTAAGATTTTTGGTTTAACTGACTCAATCGTAATACATGGAATGGATGCCTTTTGGCAAAGAAGAATTATCTTTTCTGCTACATTCTTGACAATTTGTTTAATTGAAGAATCTTTATTACATTCTTTTCTTTTTCTCATTCAAATAAAACATATTTTATGTCCTTGTAAGTTGGGAAAACCCACATGCTAACATCACATGGAGTATCAAATATTGGATATTCACTATCATCACGTGCTAATGGCTTATGAGTCATCGCTAAATGTAAACAACACTAAATTTAACACAATCATTAATTTTAATACAATAGTCTAAAATCAAGGTACAAAGCAGAAAACTTCACACACATACAATGTACGTCCACATGCAATGAACATTGCAGCGATACTGGAGAAGTCACACTCCTATTCTCTTTATAGTCAATATGGAACCTCAAGATATTAATCAATTGTATTAAAACTTGGTATGCAACCTCTTAAGAGTACTATATTTACTGTTTTGCATTCTGCTATGAAGACATATATACTCGTTGCGACTTATAATACATGAAATCCAAAATTCGATCAAAAATAGCGATTTTTAAAATTTTCAATTGCATTGCGGAGCCCCAAAAAATATTTAGCCACAAAGTTCTTTTTACACCTTTCTTCTCACTCTAATTTGAAACAACATATTGGTTCTTGATTACCAATTTCCAAAGCTGCACTTTTTGTTCCACCTTAATATTTATATATTTGATTTTTGATTTTTTGATTTTTCCAGTTTCAGCTAATGAGCTGTGGCCATGCTGGGGCACCGCCATATATATATATATATATATACTGTTGTGTCTGGGGAAAGTCATTTTCTTTTTGTGCCGTATAATTTAACACACTCACCGGTAAAATAAGAAATAAGTGGAAATTTTACCGGTGTGTTAAATTATAAGGCACAAAAAGAAAATTACTCTCCCCAGATACAACAGAATATGCTTCGACGCACAAACTCACATAAAGAATCTTGCAAACCAAATCCCAAAACAATATATATATTAATAAAAGGAATTCCAGCCTTGTCTGATTTTCACATTTTATTTACAATCTTATAATGATATAATATAGGATAATATAATATAATAAAATAAAATAATAGAATGTTAAATGTTCATTCTGATTGAACTAGTACTTTCATGCATTAAATTATGCAATCTTCAGGTTCATGTAGTAGTGGTGACAGTCATGCTTCACAATTTTTGACTGTAGCAAGATGGTTAAATCTGTGCCTTAAATACACCTGTGTAGGCTCCAGATTGCTAAGTTTTGCAAACTGTATTCTGACCAATCAGTGTGTAGCATCACTCAATTACTTAAGCTGATTGGTTTAGGCATCACACTTTGTTGAACATGTCAAGAGTCCTGTATCTTAACCCTGGCTGAGGCAGCAATTGTTGGGCTATTTTTAGAAATGTTGTGAATAGCCTTTGTCAGGGATTTTTATATTTCAATTGTCATCATCATCATTGTCAGCACCTTAATTATTGTTGCTAGTGGTGATGGTGGTGGCAATAGAACTTTTAACCCTAAATAAGATAATTTTCCTGCTATCTTCATCTTGATCACCTTTAGTATTGTTGTTGTTGTTAGTGGTCATGGTCGTAGCAGTAGAAGTAGTACCTCTAAGTATTATTATTATTGCTTATTTAGCTTGGGTTCGAATTTATCAATAAAATTCTTTTCTCTGATTTTCCTCTCGATTTCACTTGGGCTGTGTAATTTGTAGAATGGAAATATTATATATATTTTCCAATCACATGTTGCTAGGTGGTTACTCAAAGGTATCTGACGGACCTCTGGGTTTCTAATCTGTTGTCGGTGTACACGTGAGCGTTCTGATAGTGCATTTCCTGTCTGACCTACATATATTTCTTCACAATTTGGGCATTTGATGCAGTAAATTAAATTTCTGCTTTTGCAGTTCATATTCGCGTTTGTGAATATTTTCCCGGTTTTTGTGTTTATATATTGGCCGGTATGTATGAATTGGCATGTGCCACTCGGCTATCATTGCATTTAGATACAGTGAATGTTTGGTCTTTGTTGCTAAGGTCAAATTTTGCCTTTGTTAGTAATTTTTTCAAGTTTTTACGCTGTCTTTTACTAAGAATCATAGCTCGATCCGTGATTATATCTTTTAATTCATTACTTTGAGCAATGATTGGTAGGTTTGCTTTGGCAATGTTGAAGATATTCTGGTGACATGAGTTGTGTGTCACTATGAATGGTATGACTTGTTCTTATTTTCCTCTTCCTTGGGTTGTCCTAAGTTGTTGTATGGGTATTTTTATAGCCCGCTGTATGCCATTTTCTATAAGTAGAGATGGGTATTTTTGTTTGAGCAAAAGTTCTGTTAGGTGTTTGTTCCTGATATTTGCATCTTCTACAATGGTACAAATTCTTCTGGCTAGGCAGTATGGGATGTTGCGTTTTGTATGTGATGGATGGCATGACTTAAAATTCAGGTATTGATGTGTGTCTGTGTGTTTATAGTATATATCTGTGGTGATGGTGGTGTCCTTTTTAATTACCATTATATCTAGGAATGGTAATTTGGTACTACTCATCTCCTTTGTAAATTGGAGAGATGGGTATAGGTTGTTCAGGAGGATATTGAACTCTTCCAGAGTATTTAGAGATTCTGTCCAGATTATGAAGCAGTCGTCAAGGTTCTAAATCCAGTGCTATAGTTTACCTTCACCTCTTGGTAGAGTTGTTGTTCTAAGTATCCCATTAGAGTTGGCGTAAATGGGAGCAAACCTCGTTCCCATCACTGTGCCTCTAATTTGGATGTAATTCTTTCCATTGAAGAAGAATGTGTTGTTTTCTTGAATAAGTTTGACTGTGTCTAATATAAATGGCACTGTGAATCTGCTGGGAATCACTTCTCTATGTTTTTCTAACCAGTATTTAGTCGCCTTTATTCCTAAATTGTGTGGAATATTGGTGTAGAGGCTTACCACATCAAAACTTAGTAAAACTGAATTTGTTTCTGTTGTTTTGGGAAGATGGGACAGGAAGTCGATGTCATCCCTGATGAAACTGGGTATGTAAGTACATAGTGGTTTCAAAACAATGTCAATAAAATTGCTTAGGGCATGCTGGACCAGTTATAATAGGTCTAAGTTTTAGGTCTTTTGGATGTAGTAATTTTATGTACTCACTTTCTTGTTCTTTTACTGCATGTTGAATATCTTTTGATTTATGTATTTTCGGTAAGCCATAGAAATTGCTGGGTTTTGGTTCGAAATTGGTGATGTAGTCTCTTTCATTATCGGTAAGTGAGTTGTAGTGTTTTGAAATCAGGTTGTTGATCTTTTTCATGATGTGGCTATTCACAACATTTCTAAAAATAGCCCAACAATTGCTGCCTCAGCCAGGGTTAAGATACAGGACTCTTGACATGTTCAACAAAGCGTGATGCCTAAACCAATCAGCTTAAGTAATTGAGTGATGCTACACACTGATTGGTCAGAATACAGTTTGCAAAACCTAGCAATCTGGAGCCTACACAGGTGTATTTAAGGCACAGATTTAACCATCTTGCTACAGTCAAAAATTGTGAAGCATGACTGTCACCACAACTACATGAACCTGAAGATTGCATAATTTAATGCATGAAAGTACTAGTTCAATCAGAATGAACATTTAACATTCTATTATTTTATTTTATTATATTATATTATCCTATATTATATCATTATAAGATTGTAAATAAAATGTGAAAATCAGACAAGGCTGGAATCCCTTTTATTAATATATTCTTCTATACACAATCACACACACCCGTATATATATATATCTATATATATATATACATATATATATATATACATGACTCTATTATTTTTCTATTCTTTCATTCCTTCCTTCTTTCTAACAGGTCTTTCACACTTACTTCGTTTATTCCACTCTTCATTTTTTCGTTCCCCCTCTCTCACATTTCCTGGCCTTCTCTTTATGCTCACTTTCCCTCCTCTTTCACTTCACTCTGTCCCTTTCATTTTTTTCTTGCCCCTCCTTAATTCTTCTATCCCTCTACCTCTACCTCTCTCTCATTTCTCCCCACGTGACCAGTGTTTGGCCAAGCCTGATCTTTCTTTCTTGGTTTGACTACCATCCGTGCGACATCTATATTCCTCCCTGTGTCAAACCCTATGTCCCTGCCATCTCTCTCTCTCTCTCTCTCTCTTTCTCAATATATATATATATATATATATATGCGTATATGGGTACAGGATGTCACCAACTGCAAACAACACGAAGTACGAAAACAAATTAGTGAAATATGCAAACAAAGAGAGAAAAAATGGAAAACAGGACAAGTAACACGAAGAATGACCCTTCATCAGTTGGCGGCTATCTATCTACTCCACATATATATGTATGTATCTGTGTATGTGTATATATATACATACATACATACATATATATATATATATATATATATATATATATATATATATATATATATATATATATATATATATATATATACATATCTATCTTTCTATCTTTCTATCTTTTACTTGTTTCAGTCATTTGACTGCAGCCATGCTGGAGCACCGCCTTTAGTCGAGCAAATCGACCCCGGGACTTATTCTTTGTAAGCCCAGTACTTATTCTATCGGTCTCTTTTGCCGAACCGCTAAGTGACGGGGACGTAAACACACTAGCATTGGTTGTCAAGCAATGCTAGGGGGACAAACACACAAACACACACACACACACACACACATATATATATATACATATATACGACAGGCTTCTTTCAGTTTCCGTCTACCAAATCCACTCACAAGGCATTGGTCGGCCCGGGGCTATAGCAGAAGACACTTGCCCAAGATGCCACGCAGTGGGACTGAACCCGGAGCCATGTGGTTGGTTAGCAAGCTACTTACCACACAGCCTCTCCTTTATTTTTATTCTTTTACTTGTTTCAATCATTTGACTGCGGCCATGCTGGAGCATCACCTTTAGTCGAACAAATGGACCTCAGGACTTATTCTATCAGTCTCACTTTTGCTGAACCGCTAAGTTATGGGGATGTAAACACACCAGCATCAGTTGTCAAGCGATGGTGGGGGAGACAAATACAGACACACAAACACACACACATGCACACGCACACATATATATATGATGAGCTTCTTTCAGTTTCCATCTACCGAATCCACTCACAAGGCTTTGGTTGGCTCGAAGCTATAGTAGAAGACACTTGCCCGAGGTGCCACACAATGGGATTGAACCCGGACCCATGTGGTTGGTAAGCAAACTACTTAACACACTGTTACTTATGCGTCTGTCTGTATGTATAAGATGCATGTGTGTGTGTGTGTATTATATATGTATATATAATATATATTATATATATATAATATATTAAAATATAAAGTTAAAGTCTGGTCATAGAGTGACCAATGGTTTTGTATGGTTTCGTATCCAGGAAAGCTACAGCCTTGAGGACAGCTCATCAGACACTATACAAAAACAATTTTGACTTTTCACCTCGCAGAAGCAGAGAAACACTAGGACAATAATATAAAACGGCTAACAGAGAAAAAAGTTAATGAGGATGGGTTATCTCCCCTGGACCAGAGGTTAAATGGAAGCTAGTATTTATTTCATTAAACAGCAAACGGAAAGACCCAATGGTGTTTGTTCTGGGGTCGATGACATTAGAGCTAGTAATTGTGCTATTGTCATTGCCTCCAGCGCCATTATTGTACATTGTTGATAATGTTGTTGCCAAGTCATAGTGTCACCATAGCCTTATAAATGACTCTTTCGGCCGTGCATCAGCCCCCTACTGGACAGTTATTGTACACCCTGCAAGAGCAACCTGCCTCTTCTCTTGGTTTGCAAGTGTTATTTAAAATACTTTTTATATTGGGTGCACAATTCAAGGAGACCCTTAGGTTGCACCTGTTGAATAAATGTCTGTATCTGTGTCTGTGTGTGAAATGTTTGTGGATTAATCTGTGAAATATCCTTCCCACACAAGTCTTGACGCTGAATGAGAAGGGTGGGGCAAACCAAACGACATTTCAGCGGCACCTCCTTTTCTGGATGCTAGGGCCTGGCATGTACAAGATACTGTCCTTAAACACACTAGAGCTGAAATGTGTAAAAGACTAAAAGAATATATATATATATATATATATATATATATATATATATATATATATATATAATCCACAATTGTCCTTATACGATAAGTATATTTTTTCTCTAGCATTGATACGACTCTTAATCTGTCTCTTTCTCTCTCTCTCTCTCCTCCCTTATTCCCCTTCCTTTCTTTCCCTCTCCATCCGTCTTCCCCCCCCCCTTCTACGTTTCTCTATCTCTCTCACCTCCAGCCCCCTCGATCTGTCTCTTTCTTCTCCTCCCTCGTCCACCTTCTCTCTCTTTTCATCTGTCCCTTTCTCCTGTCTTTTGTTCTCACGTGACCGCTAGCCGCTGTTGAGCGCTCTTTTCGTTCCAGCAGTCGCCGAAGCAACACGTATTTGTTCGTCTCCCTGCGGCCATTAGGCACAACTTCATAAGCCAGCCCCATACTCAACTCGTCCTGTCGAAAGACCCTTGTCCTACGTCCTGGTTTTGTTTTGTTTTTTATTTTTACCGTTATTGTTTTTACGTTTTTGTATTCTTATTGGTGTCACGTATTCTGTATTTTTGTTCGTGTACTTCGTTCGTTTTCCGTCCTCGTGTTGTATACATTCGAAGCTTTCTTCCAGGGGATCTAATGCGCTTGGCTTAGATTTCCCTTGGCGGGCTGCCCATATCGGAGCAATCTCAAGATTAATCAGCCGAAATTGCTAAGATGATCTGGTTCTTGACTGATGACTGAGGGCTTCGAATGTCCCGTCCTGTGGTTCTTGTGTCGTCTCTGTGGTGTTTCATGTTCTTGTCCATGTCTGTAATTATTTTTACTGTTTACCTATATATATATATATATATACTGTTGTGTCTGGGGAGAGTCATTCTCTTTTGGTGCCTTATAATTTAACACACTCACTGGTAAAATTTCCACTTAATTCTTTTTTATTTTTCTAAAATTTTCATTGCATCAAGCAACCTTTTCAATAGTTTTGACTGTCCGTTACTCACACTGCGTTCTGTTTTGTTTGTTTGTGTGCATGTGTGTGTGGAGCAGTGTGTGTGTGTGTGCCTAAACATACATGCATGTATGTATGAATGCATGTGTGTGTGTGTGCATGTATGTGTGTGTGAGTATATGAATCTATGTGTGTACATTTGTATGTATGTATTCTGTATATTCATGTGTTTGCATGTCCATGTTTGTGTGTTTTTATGTATGTGCATGTGTGTGTGTACCTCTGTTTCCTTGTGTATGCAAACATGCTTGGTATTCCTGCTTGCTTGAGGACTTCTTTGTTGGGGACATGATTCTGCCATTTGATGCGAAAGATTTTCTGGAGGCAGTGCAGGTAAAAGATATTTAAGCGACACTCTTGGCGTGTGTATGGCGTCCAAGTTTCACTTCCATACAGCAGAGTGCTAAGTACACATGCCTGGTAAATCTTCATTTTTGTGGTCTTGGTCAGCTTATTGTTGTCCCATGCCCGTTTGGAGAGTTGGGCCATCACAGCAGCTGCCTTGCCAATGCGTATATTGAGCTCAGCATCAAGAGATAGGTTGTAGGTGACGGTAGAGCCAAGATAGGTAAACTTCTCCACCTCCTGTAATCTGTGGTTTCCAATATGTATGTTTAGGATGTCTTGGCATGCAGGTGCGAGAGATTGAACAGTTTCCTGTCACTTCTACTGTGCAGAATCACTCCATCATCTGATGTCTGAAAGGCATGTGAGAGCAGCGGCGAGAAGAAGATGCCAAATAATGTAGGAGCAAGGACACAACCTTGCTTTACCCCGTTTTTTATTTGGAAGGCAGCTGATGTTGAACCATGGTGCTGTATGGTGCCTTGCATATCATGGAAAGATGTGATGATCTTCAGCAGCTTTGATGGACATCCGATTTTTTTGGAGCCGGATGAAGAGGCTTTTTCTGCTTACCAAGTAAAAGGCCTTTGTCAGATCAATGAAGGTCATATATAATGACATTTTCTGCTCTCTGGACTTCTCCTGAAGTTGGCGTATGGAGAATATCATGTCAATAGTTGATCTGCTTCTTCTAAAGCCACACTGCAATTCTGGATAAATTTGAGAAGCAAGCAGTTGTAGCCTGGACAGGATAATGCAAGCAAAGGTCTTTCCAACAGTGCTTAGAAGAGATATTCCACGGTAATTGTTACAATCACCATGGTCACCTTTGTTTTTGTAAAGCGTGATGATGTTAGCATCCCACATATCCTGAGGGACTGTACCCTCTTCCCAGCACTGACACAGAAGCTCATGAAGGTACCAGAGCAGGATGGTGTTTTTGCTGGCTTTGATGATCTCTGAGGGGCTGCCGTCTTTTCCCGGAGCCTTGTTACTTGTTAGGGAGTCAATAGCCTTGGTGAGCTCTGCTATAGATGGCTGACTGACAAGGGAGGCAAGCTCCCTAAGGTCGCAGATATAGCGAGAATATTGATGATTCTATCTATCTATCTGTCTACCTACCTACTTAACTATTTATCTACTTATTAGCTTGCCTATCTTCCCATCTATCTACATAGTTGGGTTTATGGTCCTTAAGATTAATTCTAGAGGTTTCAGGCTTGTAAGGTTCAGTTTTATCTTCTAAATTATATTTTTCCATAATACCTTTAGCTAGCAAGTTAAGTTGTGTAAGGTTGTTAGAATTTGTGACTTTATAGCTTTTAGTTATTTCTTTTTTGAGTAGTGTATAGTATTGGTATTGGGTTAAATGATACAAGTTACCGTTTTAACCACATGCACTAAAATTCTTTCTTTTTCCTTAAGCTCCTCTGAATAAAAAATATATGCCATACAGCAAAATGAAAATAAAACTGCTACAATTGATTGAAATCTGAATAAACATTTCAAAACCATGCTTCAACTTTAATACCAATAGAGCTGATTATAAGACCAGAATCCCATTGGTTTTAAAAAGTAACGTTATCACCTCCAACTGAATACCGATGCAGAATGCTTGTTTGAATCAGTTCACTTTGAAAACATCATGATTGACCCTTGAAATTGCAGTGACTGGGATCCATAATTGCATACAGAGCAATGTGCAGTCACTGCAATTGAAACATATGCTGTAAAAAAAACTTTTTAATAAAAAAGTTTTGACTGTGAATAAATCTCCACTCTCCTTTTCCTTATCAATCATATACGCTAGAGAATATTTGCAGTTCTGAATAGAAATACGGAACTACCTAACAAGCAAAGCTTACCAGTACAAGTATCTCTTTTAAGCTTGGGCTCTATGTAATGGACCATTGTGGATAGCCAATTTGTGAGATAATACGTTAACCACCAGGATAACTTAACCCTTTCATACTCTAATCAAAGTAACTCTCAGTTTTTAACAAGCAAATATGGCAGAAAACCAGAGAATAAAGAGAATTAATATCAACGCATCCCTTAAGGATATTCCAATACCACAAAAGAAAGAATATATCAAAGACCTTATCTACAAAACCAATTCTTTCATACACAGATTGAGATGTTGGACATACTTCCTTGACAAAAAAAGAGGAAGATTCTAACAACAACGCAACAGATGAACAGATGCAGCCAATTTTTTAAATGAGAAAATACTCACCACCAAACCAACACCTAGCCGCCTTCAACTATGGAATATTATTAAGAATATTAAATTCTGTAAATTCTCCTTAAGAAGAAATAAACACCTCCAGAAACCACGCTACCAAGAGGTCCCATTCTCAGTCAATATTACTATACAAATAACTGACAAATATAATAGCAAACAAACTTAATGACGAAATAGAAACCAGGTAAATAGGCTATACACTTTTATGAAAAGCTTCAGTAGAAATAGAAATACATACCTCAATAACATAGATATCTCTGGCAATATCAAGTGGTATATAATTCCCTTTGCTAAACAAGTAATCTCCAGTATACCAAAATTGTTCTATTCAACATTGGTTAAACATTTTCCGAGACAGTAAATACCATAGTTTTGGCTATGAATAAATCTCCACTCTCTTCTTCATTATCACTTATATACTCTAGAGGATACTACCCAACTACCCAACAAGTGAAGCTTGCCAGTACCAGTATCACCCTTAAGCTTTGGTACTATGTAATAAACTGTTGTGGATAGCCACCATTGATACCAATTTGTGAGATAATACGGTATCCGCCAGAATAACTAATCCCTTTTATACTCTCTCTCTCTCTCACTCTCTCTCTCTCACTCTCTCTCTCTCTCCATATACATATATATATATATATAATTAATTCAAAAAATGGAGAAAAAGACAAGAAACAACAACAATGTGAGGACGTAGCACATGTAAGGTATTATTATGGTCAGAGAGGGAAAAGAGTAGTTGTTTTACATTTCGAGCATAGCTCTTCTTTGGAAACAGGTAAAATAGGAAAGTCCAAAGGAAAAGGAAGAAGGAGGGGAAAAAATCGCCAACAGTCTACGTGTATTTACATTTTTGAAATGACCAAAAGTAGAAGGATGAAGAGAAAGTGCTTTCTGAGACAGGAGAGTAAGAAGAATGGTTGGTACCTGTGTGCATGTGTGTGGTGGTGTGTGTGATAGCGTGTATGTATAGTAGTGTGTGTGTTTGGAGGAAGTAGCTGAGCATTTGTGTGTGTGGTAGCATGTGTACGTGTGGTGATATTGGTGTGTGTAATATCATAGGGAAACATCAGCAGCTATAGTGGCAGGTATGTGTATGGATGGGTGTGGCAGTATGTGTGTATGTGTGTTTTAGTACATGTGCATAGAAGGTATTATCAATAGTGAATTAGGGCAGTCTGAAGGGTGTGTAAGAGGCAGTCTGAAGCAGTGTGTGAATGGGTGGATGTGGATGTGCATTCATGTGCCTGTGTCTATGTGTGTTTGTACATAAAAGGGAGAGAAGTGAGGGTGCATTGTCTGAAGGAAATGCGAATGCGTGGCTGTGGCTATGTGAATGACCAAGGGTGGCTGTGTGTATGTGTGTGTGTGCAGGTGTATGGGTGTTGGTGTGTCTATCTTTGTGTGTCGTTATGTCACTCCTCTCAGTATATATATATATGTATATGGGTATGTGTACATGTGTGTGTGTGTGTGTTCGTATGTGCATGCTTGTGTTGTGTGTGCAGATGTGTGTGGCGTATGTGTGGTGTGCGTGGTGTATGTGTAGTGTGTGGGTTGTGTGCATTTGTGCGCTTGTGTGTGTAGACCTATGTGCGTGCATATGTGTGTGCATGTTTGTGTGTGCGAGTGTGTGAGTGTGTGCATGCGTGAGAGGGAGAGAGGAGTGAGGTGGTGTGTGTGTTTATGTGTGGGTATCAGGTGTGTGAGCTTGCATGTGTGTGTATGCCTGTGTGAGTGCGTGTGTGTGGAGATGTGTGGGGGGTGTATGTACGTGCGTGTGTGTGTGTGCACGCGGGAGTGGGTGTCGTGTGTGTGGTGTATGTGTTGTGTGTGGTGTGTATGTGGTGCGTATGGTGTGTGTGTGTGGATTGTGAGGTGTGTGTGGATTGTGAGGTATGTGGTGTGTGGGGTGTGATGTGTGGTAAAATATAAAATATAAAAATATAAAAATTAATACAATTAATAATCTTTTCTAATCTAGGCATAAGGCCCAAAATTTGGGGGGAAGGGGCCAGTCAATTAGATCGACCCCAGTGTTTCACTGGTACTTAATTTATCAAAGCCGAAAGGATGAAAGGCAAAGTCGACTTCGGCAGAATTTGAACTCAGAACGTAAAGACAGACGAAATACCTATTTCTTTACTACCCACAAGGGGCTAAACACAGAGAGGACAAACAAGAACAGATAAACGGATTAAGTTGATTATATCGACCCTAGTGCGTAACTGGCACTTATTTAATCTACCCTGAAAGGATGAAAGGCAAAGTCGACCTTGGCGGAATTTGAACGCAGAACGTAGCGGCAGACAAAATACCGCTAAGCATTTCGCCCAGCGCGCTAACGATTCTGCCAGCTCACCGCCTTAATACAATTAGTAATGAAAAATAAATGACAAATGAAAAATAATAAATAAAATTTCGTAAAAAAAGATTATATGAGCAAATCAGTAAAATAAATAAATAAGATAAAAGAAATTAAAATAAAAATTAAGAATATGAAATAAAAGGAAAAAAGTCAAAATAAACCAATAAAATCATAACAGAAATAAATAAAAATGAATTTTAAGTTTTGTAATTCAGAATAAACAAATCAAAAAGAAATTTAACAATTAAAGCATCAAAAAATCTGAATAAACCAATAATGAATAACCAAATAAAAGAATAAACAATATAAAATTGAAATAAGGGACAGTCATTGAGAACAGGGGTTGTCTGAAAGGAGTTTGAGTATGTAGAGTGAAATTGTAACGCTGTCCCAGGTGGAGCCTAGAGTAAAGGCCAAAGACGGTCATATGTGAGATGGAGTAGGTGACCAACCAAAAATGATGGTCGACGTGTGCGTTCGTACGTAGATGAACATCTCGAAGATGTTCGGTGAACTGGTCAGCTAGCTGGCAGCCCATCTGACCAACATAAAGTTTGTTGCAGTGATTACAACCGATGCAGTAAATAACGCTGGAAGAAGTGCAGAAGAAGGAATTCCTAATGTAGAGGGTGTTCTGGTTGGGTCCAGTGAGAGAGGTGGTGTTAGTGATGAAGAGACAGGTGTGGCAACGGGATCTGAAGCAAAGAAAGAATCCAGGTGGGGCTAGAATGGAGGGGTAGCTATGGACCAGTAGATTGCATAGGTTATGGGTGCGTTTGAAGGAGGGCAAGGGTAGGTTGGGAAAAATAGGGAGGGTGGTGGGATTTAGTTGGAGGCGATGGAAGGCTCACAGGATCCTCTGACAAAGGGTTAGGGTGGAGGGATGGAAAAGAAGAGGAAAGGGGTGGCGTTTAGGGGACTGGTGTGGGGAAGGATTTGACGAGCACGAGTAAAGCAATTTGGACAAGGGTTGATGAGTATCCATGATGCATGAACAAGCAGGCCAGGTACTGGGACTGGGTCTTGAAATCCTGGTTCTGACTGCACAGGCATTGGAGGCGGGGGAACTGGGAACAGGGGATGTCCCGTTTGGCGTGGGAGGGATGGGAGGAGGAAAAGTTGAGGTAGAGGTAAAAGTTTGCGGGTTTGAAGAAGGCAGAGGTGGTGAGAGAGTGGGAGAGGGATTCAATGGAGAGAGGACTTTTGAAATTTTTATATTTATTTACAATTTTTACATCAGTGTTTAAAGTTCAATTCCTTCTAAAAATTTGAAATGCTTTTATAACTAAGAATCTCTGATGAAGGAAATGTGATCACCGAAGCTGAAAAGACGTATCTACCTTTTCGCACATTCCCTGAAACAGCCGTAAGATGTTTTTCATCTTATTTGATACATTCAAGGACTTTCTTTTAAATTACTGTTATCTTATCCACTGGTGACTTTTAATTTAATTATATATATTCATCTGTATATGTGTATGCACGGTGTCATCCAATTTTGATTTTGAATGGGATCGTATGAAGAAATATATATGGTATAATAAATATTTATGTATAAATATAGTTATGCTCCCAGCTTGAATATGTGTTGGTTTTGACCAAGAATAACTTGATATCCGACTCTATCTTCCTTTATTGAATTCTGATATCCCCACTTGATATATTGAGCCCTTCATTGTTGTTCTGTGAAAGAGTTACTATCTTTTAATATTCAGGTCTATATTTATATATATATGTGTGTGTATATATATATATAGGGTAGTGAATATTTATAGAAATTTCACTACCAGTGGCCTAGCATGTATAAAAAGTCAATAGACAACATATTCTCAGTTCGGCATTTTTCATTGACTGCCAACTGAAATTGCACTTGCACGGGGAATTTGAAAAATTATAACATATAATGATGAGACACGTGTTATTTGTCTCTTAATTATATATTAGTGTTATCACACGGTTACTGATGAGAATTTCACCTGGCAAATTATTTTATTTGCTAAAAAAATTTGAAATCTAGGTATAACCATAAAAAAATAACACGGTAAAAGTTTTTATTTTTCATTCCTTCGAAATTGCTCTTAAATGTGGTTTTGGTCGTGTTATATATATATATATATATATATATATATAAAAACGACCAAAACCACATTTAAGAGCAATTTCGAAGGGAATGAAAAATAAAAACTTTTACCTATATATATATACATAAATATGTAGATATATATATTTATGTATATATATATATGTATATACATATGTACATATATACAAAAGTTCTATAATTATTAGCATAATTATAATTAGGGTACAGCAAAATTTGCTTCACCACATACCAAAATTTAGAAATAGCAGTTAAAATACTATTCTACTACCATAAGATATCTCCCAGACAGGAATACTCAACAACTCATGCAGGTAAAGAGAAAAAATAACGATTCCACCTGGCTCTGATTAACTGTATACACGTTTTGGGGTTAGAGAGATGTAAAAAATGTAAAATCATATTTTTACTCACTCATTCTCTCCATCAGTACAGTATTTCAAATTTTAAATTTGAGAGCACTGATAATTAATATATGTATTCGACCAAGCGCCATCAAATAGCAGTACTTCCGAATTCAAACAGATGAATGAGATCTCATCAAACAGAAGAATGAGATCCTTTATTTATATACTGTTCAGTTTTTCCGCGTTGAAAAAAATTTCTTTCTACTTGTTCTACAATACATTTCAACACTTCAAAAACAAACTTATGTTTGTTTACATATGACATAATCTGTCTGTCTGTCTGCCTGCCTGCCTACATGCATGCCTGTATGTATGTATGTATGTATGTATGTTGATTATACTGAGTGTATTTGGCAAATTTTTTAGTCTTAAATGGAAAATCTCACAGATTTTTCTTTCATCTACCAGATGTCAATATGATAAGTACCAGTAAGGTGCTAAGCTGGCATAATCATTAGCACTTCATGCAAAATGCTTAGTGGTGTTTCATGTCTTCTTGGTCTGATTTCAAATTCCAATGAGGTCAACATTGCCTTTCATCCTTTTGGGATTGATATAATAAGTCAGTTGGGTATTAGGGTCAAAGTAATCGACTTACCCCTACTCCCAAAACTGCTCGATCTGTACTAAAATTTGAAACCAACATAAGTATCAGTGTATAAAATAATTACTAAAGTTGATGTAACCAACCATATACCAAAAGGCTGATCCCCAACATGGATACATAAATTCAGAATCATGCTAATAGGTTAGGAGTGAAATTTAGGATTTCTCGGTTTTCTGTGAATCGATTTTGATAAAACTTTTCGCAGCTGGTTTGCACACTATGACAACATCATTATGTTTTCATTTTTCTGTGTAATGTCTTTTCTTTTTTTATTTCAGCTTCTTCAGTTTTTGAGTGAACTATGCAAATAGCTTTTGAATAGAAATAGCCCATCTAAACATTGTTTTTCAGAAGTATATACTTGGTATACATCAAGTATATATTTAACAGAAAAATATAATATTATAACATTTATTGACATAATGAATTATTTAGCCACATGAGCACCATTTTGATGGGTCGCTTCAAAAACCTTATTAGTTATGGAATCTATTAATTTCTTTATAGTAGCAGATTGGACTACCTCTGCTGCAGCTTTGATGGTCGCCCATAAGACATCTTCTGACATAAATTGGCATCCATCAACATAAACATCTTGTTTAATGATGGATCAAAGATTTTCAATAGGATTGAGATCTGGAGATGCGAGCGGCCACACCATCAACCTTTCACCTTGTATATCATAAGACCCTAAGAATATTTGGGTAGTCCTAGCAAAGTAGGAAGGAGTGTTGTCATGCATGAATACAAGATTCCGGAGAAGTGACAGTGGTATGGCATCTAGCTAGGGATCCAAGACCTCCTTCAGGAGATTGCAGTAGGCGGCTGCAGTCACTTTAACTTCTTCAGGCACCCTGACTGGACCAACAAGTCTGTCCCCAATGATACCAGCCCACAACATGACACCTCCACCCTGTTGTTGATGTTGGTGGTGCTCATCTCCAAAATAAACCCAACCATTTGCCCAACCATCAGGTTCGTCAAGAGTCACCCTGGTTTTGTCAGTGAACAGAATACAACTCATGTCTAACTCCTATAAAAAGGCAGTTTCAGGAGTTCTTGCACGGAAATCATGGCCCTGAGGATGCGATTTCTGGTGGTTTTTGGTACATGAGGAATTTCGGAGGTGGTAAATATGGCTTTGCTTGTTTGTCCAGCTTTCCCACTTAACTTGCAGCCAATATTCCTTAAATCCCTAGCTGTCACAGTCTTGGAGGTCCCACAATCAGATCAATTCTTCCTTGGTGCTCATGTGGCTAAATAATCCATTATGCCAATAAATGTTATAAAATTATGTTAAATATATACTCATACTCAATGTATGCTTAATATGTATCATTATCCCTCATTTTCTGAAAAACAATGTTTAGATGGGCTATTTCTATTCAAAAGCTATTTGCATAGTTCATCCCAAAATTGAAGAATCTGAAATAAAAAAGAAAGGATGTTACACAGAATAATGAAAACATAACAATGATGTTGCCATAGTGTGCACACCAGCTGAAAAAAGTTTTATCAAAATCAAGTCACAGGAAACTAAGAAATCCTAAATTTCACTCCTAAGTTATTAGCATGATTCTGGGTGTATAAATATCTGAAACCATTAAAAGAAGAAAAAATATATACTTTTGTTTCTATGCTCCTTATATCTTTCACTACCTATTGAATTTCAGCTTATTTTTGTTGTGTATTTATCTCTATATCAGATTATTTACCATTTTGGTGGCCTTGCAAACATACAATTGTCTGTCAGAAAACCATTTCAAAAGGATTCTAACATTTACACATGCTCGGAAGGAAACTTACTTATGAGCTCTGGCCATACCTAACTGCAAACAATCAGCCATGTCAGTGGGAAGAGGGTGAGTCCCCTTTCCCATGCCAGAAAGAGCTTTAAGTCAACTAAAAGAATTTATCTTGTTTTACTGTTCTAATAAACAGCATAGTCCTTTTTCTTTTATTTTTATGGAGGCATGTTTGAAACACTGGCTGGTTTAACACCACAACTTGGAATTTGGTTACTTTTAATGGATTTCAGTTTCTAATAAGCATTTGGACTGGCACTTGGCTTCAGAATAACAACACCTTTTGACATGCGACTTCCCATTACATGTTTCCTTTCTCAGTGCCAGTGTTTGTAAAATAGTGCAGTAGGAGGAACTTTCCTAGTTAAGTCATGTCACCAAATAAGAACAGATACTTTGCTTTGTCCGTAATATCTCGAGAGAGATACCTTATCAGCTGGAACATAATCCTATATTATCATTCTATGTTTGTTACTAATGACCCAAGAAGTACAGAATTTTGAAAAATCACCTGCAGCAGCTCATGTCCTGCTAAACTACATAAAAGAATTGAATTAGAGATTAATAGCAACTTATGGGTCTCAGTTTCCTAAGCAAGAGGAAACTGAGACCCATGGGTAAAAAAAAAACACTTTAAACCACATAAAATATATACTTGCATGCATATAATCTAATAATACTGACCGTTGGTACAGGAATCTTCATTAATCCTACACTCCAAGCAATTTCAAATTTTAAAACTGCATCAGTTCCATTTATTAAAACTTTGTCAAGAAGTTCAACAGTAGGTTTTGACAAAATATCTTTTCCTTTGTTGTTACCAGTATTGACAAGATTCCCATATAGTTTAGCCAATGCTCTGGCAGTGCTATAACCATTGAAACTGGAACATGGCAAACGCCTAACTTCTCTGTCAGTAAGTGGACCAAACTATAAAAGTAAAGAAATACAATTATAAAGAAGATATTAATAGATTTATACGCTCCCAGTTACACATATATATATATATATATGTATATATATATATTATATATATAATATATATATATATACACATACACACGTGTGTGTGTGTCTTTATATGTATGTATGTATATATATATATATATATAATATATATATATATATATATATATATATATATATATATATATATAAATATGTATATATATATATATTATATATATATATATATATATACATAAATTATTAGAGAGTCATCCACTATGTGGATAACTCTAGTGCTAAAAATAGCTCCGAAGCAACCACAGAAGATCCGTTTCCAACTAGATTATTAAATTAATATCGATTTTTCACCCTCATTTATAATTTTATATATATATATATATATATATATGCATGGATATAGAATGTCACCAACAGTAAACAACATGAAGCACATAAACAAGCGATTTAAATATGCAAGCAATGAGAAAAAATGGAAAACAGGACAAGTAACACAAAGAACGACCCTTCATCAGTTGGCGGTTGTCTATCTACTCCTCATTTTGAGCATTCAATGACAATATGAGTTATCGAAGACAGTTGCTCCCATAACTTCCAAAATGAAATTTTAGATTTTACAGCAGACCAAACTTGGGAACAAAAACAGGACAGTGGAGACATACAAGGAAACCGAACAAAAACAAACATGCAGGGTCGTTAGACCTGAATGAGGGTAAAATAGTGAACGCTGAGAGAAATATTTTTTTTGGAAAGAGAAAAGATAGAAGAAAGAGATATAAAACGTCCTGTCTTTCGTACGTCTGTGCAGGAAAAGAAAGATGGATGCTGGTCATGTGTGAGCAACAAGAGAGAGGAA
>NC_043008.1:78647923-78727923 GCF_006345805.1 Octopus sinensis
ATGTGTAATAATGCCCTCTATACAATATATATATATACATATATATATACATATATACATATGCATATATATATATACATATATATTTAAATATATATACATATATATATATACATACATATATACATATATATATATATATACATATGCATATATATTCATATTTATATATACATATATATGCATGTATATATATTCATATATATACATATATACAAATATAAATACATACAAATATATATATACAAAAGAATGAAAGAGACCTCGATATTATGTAAACAGAAGAATTTATCTGTAAATATAATATGTGACAATTATTCGGTAGCCATGATAAAACTTTGAGTCTCGGATGTTGGGGCGGAAACCTATGCCGGCATCTCTTCAGTTATCAGGCCATCGAAAAAAATGCTAAGAAAATGACCGTTAAACAAATGGAAATTACTGTGTGATTGACCATTATTAAGACAAAAGCGCTATTAGAATGACCGCTTAGTAAGGGGAGGTAGTAAGGGAAGGGAGTAAAAATGTTCATAGGAATCGCGTAAGCGCACATGTCCATACATACACTTGCGCGTCTGCACAACCACGTACATGTGCCTATATGTATATACTCATCCACCTTTACTTGAAACACACACACATGCTCATCCACACATTTGCTAAAAAGAATACACTTCTTGTAGTTCCATGTAACGTCCTATTGCCTCCTTTGCACATAAAGCTTGGACTGATGAAACAGTTTATAAAAGACACTAGGGAAGAGAAATACCAGAAGTTTTGAGTATACTGTAGAAAAATTTCCCAAAATCACACAGACAAAGTTGAAAGAGGGTATCTTTGTTGGAACCCAAATTAGAGAAGTACTCAAAGATGTCGACTTCAAGACAACACCGGGTGAACTGAAGCTGCCTGCCTGAAATGCTTTCAATTGGACCTGTGAGAATTTCTTGGGCAACAAGAAGGCAATGGACTACAAAGCTGGCATCAAAAATCTCCTGAAATGTTATTCAGCAATGGGTTGTCAAATGTCACTGACAGTTCACTTCTTGGGCTCCCATCTGGATTTCTTCGCAGACAAACTTGGAGCAGTATCTGATAAACATGGTGAAAGATTTCACCAGGACATTAGTGCTATGGAGAAACAGTACCAAGGCTTCTAGAGTGACAGCATGCTGGCTAAACTACTACTGGACACTTTACCGTGATCAACCAGATCAGGAACACCGCAGGAAATCCAAGTCACAATGTTTCTTACGCTGTTGTTCTAACTTTGTTTTGTCTGACCCATTTTTTATGTATTTATTCTATGTAGAATAATAGTGAAGATTTTAATTCAATAAACTCATTCTACAAATATTATGTCCTTATTTATTACATTAATGATTTCTTATATACAAAAATATAAATATTTGCATGTATCTACTGAAAAACTGATACGTGCTGCATACAAATGGAGTGAAATTTTGAAATCAGCATGAAAATTAGTCTAGAAAAGTTAGTTTGCAATCATAATGAGTACAATACATTTAGTTTTGTTGACCAGTGGGATCTTTTTCTTTTGAACGGTACTTTGTAACATAATTTCTAGGTAACTAAAAAGTTTTAAACTTCGTATACTGGTAGAATGTGTTTATAAAACATCATTTTTTCTTGGCTTTATTGAGAAAATTCTATGTTGCAAAATACTTTGTCTTTAATTTCGAACATTTCGGCAATTTTAACCAATCGCTGACGTCCATTTAGGTAAATAACATTGTGCATAATGAATATGTCCCTCCTTTAAGAAACCCATTGGGTTTATTTACATTTGTGAAGAAAAAAGATACCCTTCCCCCACCCTAACCCTAACTAACCCTAAATCTAAAATAGATTGAAATGCAATAGATCGATAGTAGGGTTATAATTATGGGTGACGCTACAGAAAATGGGATTTTTTCTAGCGGTGTCAAATGAAAATGTCACCCATAATTATGGCCCTAGTATCGATCTATTGCATTTCAATCTATTTTAGATTTAAGGTTAGAGTTAGGGTTAGTTAGGGTTAGGGTTAGGGGTTGGGGAAGGGTATCTTTTTTTCTTCACAAATGTAAATAAACCCAATCTGTTTCTTAAAGGAGGGACATATTCATTATGCACAGAATGTCATTTACCTAAATGGACGTCAGAGATTGATTAAAATTGCCGAAATGCTCGAAATTAAAGACGAAATATCTTACAACCTATAGAATTTTCTCAATAAAGCTAAGAGAATATGATGTTTTATAAACACATTCTACCAGTATACGAGTTTAAAACTTTTTAGTTACCTAGAAATTATGTTACAAAGTGCCGTTCAAAAGGAAAAGATCCAACCAGTGTAATTAAACAATTATCAGTGTACCCTTTACATGGTGTCTTGCACGAGTACATCCTATGCGCCATTAAACGAGAATGCATTTTTCGTGGGTAGACAATTTGGCATCTACTTTCTGCATGTAAGGAAACCACTTTTTGGCTTTCCTCTTATATTTGAATATAATTTGCAGTCCTTGAACGTTTTTACGCATGCTGACCACTAGTATAAATAGTTATTTTTTTAAATAATAATTTTTACCCTTAGTACTTATTTTTTAAATATTTTAGTTCTTGAGTTGGGTAAGCCACTGCTGAATTTTATTCACTACTTATTTATTCTGGCTTGGCACGGTGGTTGAAAACATTTGAATTGAACACATGATGTATAATGGTAGAAATTTATATGCACGTGTGTCATTTCACAGAAAGGTTATATATTCGAGTTCTATTATGTGTTCCCAGTGGATTCCACTGAAGATCCACAGATAATTGTTTAATTATTGATGGTGAAACTTCGAAGTATGGAATTGACTGGACCTTTTAAAACTTTTCATAGTCTCTTGCACGAGTACATCCAACTCGCCGTTAAATGAGAATGTATTTTTCATGGGTAGACGATTTGGCATCTACTTTCTGCATGTAAGGAATTCACTTAGTTGCTTTCCTCTTATATTTGAATATAATTTGCAGTCCTTGGACGTTTTTTTATGCATGCTGGCTACTGATATAAATTGTTATTTTTTAATAATTTTTACCCTTAGTAATTATATGTAAATACATATATATAAGTACCACACAGCATTATCTACACACCCACATATAATCTTCAGCAGCGTCATCACACATACCACTATATGAGCAGCCACACACTGTTTAACATAGTACACACACTACACACCATCATGCTCACACACACACCCACATAAGCACATAATACCTGAACAAAGACAATATAAACTCTCTCACCCACACAAGCACATAATTCCTGAACGCAGGCTATATATACATACACAGGCAACACACATTAACATATGCAACATACATAGACAAAAATAACTTTCGCCCACATACATACACTATAGACATGCACACTCTTTGGTCACAGATTCACACACTCACACACCACATGAAAAAGCATACATCAACTGCTACACGCAACACACACGTTACACACTCACACATGTTGGAGTCACTCAGCTTACATATTTGTATTTACATATAATTACTAAGGGTAAAAATAACAATTTATATCAGTGGCCAGCATGCATAAAAAAACGTCCAAGGACTGCAAATTATATTCAAATATAAGAGGAAAGCCACTAAGTGATTTCCTTACATGCAGGAAGTAGATGGCAAATTGTCTACCCACGAAAAATGCATTCTCATTTAACGGCGTGTTGGATGTATTCATGCAAGAGACTATGAAAAGATATAAAAGGCCTAGTCAATTCCATACTTCGAAGTTTCACCATTAATAATTAAACAATACACACACACACACCCTCTCTTGCTGGGATCACTAGCACTACTATTATCGCTCTTTCATTCAATCTGTTTGTTTATTATCATCTCCCTTTCTTTCAACCTCTTTTTTTCCAATCTTTCTCCATGTTTGACTGCTGAACTCCACACATTTTTTTTTCCATTCTCTCTGATTATCTTCTCTTATTCCTTTCTGTTGAAGAGTGTAGGCTCAAAATGTAAAAGACTATTTCATTTTTCCTAAACTTCAAACTAATACATTTACTTTTGTTCATACACCCATTTTCGACTTTTGTTTTTCTATAAATTTCAACTATATATATATATATATATTGGGTCATCCTATAAATAATGCGTTTTTTTTTACTTCTTTTATTATTCAAAATTAAAGTTCTTTTTTAATCTAAAATATACTTTCCTTCATTTTCTACAATGCTCTTGCAACTATCTCATAGACATGCAAGGCAGGCCCCTCTTCCAAAATTCACTTGTCCATGGTGAAAAATACTCCCCCAGTACTGGTCTACAGAATTCATATTTTTTCCGTCCAAATGATTTTGAAGACTGTGGAATAAATGATAATCAGATGGACCAATGTCCGCCGAATATGTTGGGTGGGGTATCGTTTCCCATACAAACTGCTCCAGCCTTTGGAATGTCATCCTCGCTGTATATAGCCGAGTATTATCCCAATGGAAGAACAACTTTCATCTTGAAACCAAAGATGGCCGTTTTTCTTCTAGCGCTGACTTAAGTCGATGAAGCTGCTCATTGTTATCATTTGGCTTGGGTTTAAAAATTTTAAGTGGACTAAACCTTTCATATCCCACCAAACAGATAACAACACCTTATGTGGGTGAAGACCTTCTTTAGCCTGGGGCACCAGTGTTTCTACCCACTGTCTTTGACACTTGACATTTTTATAGAGAACCTATTTCTCATCACCAATCACTCTTCAGTCCAAAAAAGGTTCATTCATGAGGCATGACAGCAAAGAAGAGCACACATTCACTCTCTGCACGTGATTGGACTTGGAAAGTTTGTGAGGCATTGCACATGCATCCATGTGCTGCTATCTGTTGGCATGCTACAGAACTAGTCCAGGAACTTTTTGAAATATATAGAATTAAAGGAAAGACTTTAAATGGATCAGTATGAATAGAAATAGAGTGAAAGTAGTGATGCTGATTAAGAGTATCAGCAATAAAGCTGAGAAACAACTGAGTATAAACATACTTATACACAACCAGACGACTTTAACATATGTAATATAGTAAAGTGAAAACCTTTGATTAAATGAGATTACCCATGTAATTAGAAAATAGAATTTCCTTTTGGAGGCATTGTGAATCTAAAAACAGTAACAAGAAAATAAACAACCAGCTAATAAGATTAAAACTTGTCTGTTACTAGTCGATTGGGTGCTGTTTTTAGATATAAAAAAACTTTGTTATGATTGATAACTTCAGTTAAGTGATAACTTTTAATTTACAATAATTATATCTGTGGGACCTTGCCATATGCATATTTAATATGCAGAATACTCTCCTGAATATGCAGAATACTCTCCTAATATGCAGTATACTCTCTGTCCTATTGTTTATATCATATTTCATTGACATTTATCATATCCACACCTGAATGTAATTATATAATACAAGAAACTGACCAAAGTTTTTCATTTCTTAATGATTGATTCAAATAGACTCTATCAATATCATATATACAATGTTTTCTGGTAAACATCAATAATAAATGTTTTGTACCATTTTACAGAGGGGCTTAATGAAATACAACATTTAGATTCCACATTTAGAAAGAAGCAATTCATAAGTTAGAGCTTATGCCTCTGCTATTTAAACTGCTTTTCCAAAGTAATTGTTCAAGTTTACTCCAAATCAGTACTTCACTAACACTTACAACTACTGAATAAAGTATTTTTACCTCCTAGAGTTAGAATTTCATTTCTTTTATATCAACGATGCCTCTTAAAAGAAGAATCATTCATAGAAGATTATCCAAGAAGTCTCTTCCTTAAAAACTTCATATTCCATTACATTGCAACAAATGAGGATTTTGTTTTCTACAATAGTTTGATAGAATAGTAGTTTCCATTACATCACATTTATATATTCTGTTTAACAATTATCTCAAGTTATAACATCCCCCTTTTTAGCATTATGTGCAAAACAATGTTCTGTTCATTAATTGAGAAAGGCTATTCTCAGCTTAGTTTATTGCTGGGTTTAGAAAGACTGTATTATAGCATATATTCTTGAATATAATATCAACCCTTGTATAACATACACTCATAGTAGTACTTCTACTTACTCTTAATGTTTCTATAGTTTTCATTAGATTTTCATTGGTAAATGTTATCAAAGTAATAAAATTAAGTATGTTTTGGTAAGAAGTTAGATATTCCCACCAATGTTTATCAACAACCTGTGGCGCTGCGCGATAGTGTTCTGAATAAGGAAGCCCTTGATAGAAATCAATACCTACAAAGAAGTAGAAATATAAATATAGTTAGTATTACAGCTGGGAATTGTAAAGAAATAGAATGACAGAAGCTTAACTAAGAATTCACTTGTGTCACTGTAAGTTAAAATAGATCATTTGAAAGAAGAATCTAGGAAGTGATAAATCGTAATATTTTTACCCCAGTAAAAGGAACAGAAATGGAATGAGAGAAGGAAATAATTGGTGAGTGAACGCTTTTGCAGTTTGGTCAAGATGTTTTTCTTGCAGTCTAGAGATTAGAACTTCAGCTGTATTCTTGGAAAGACCCAAATCACACACTAAATCATTCAGTTTTGTTTGGTTAAACTGTTGAGGAGTTGATTTTTCAGTATCATAATTAAACAATACACACACACACACCCTCTCTTGCTGGGATCACTAGCACTACTATTATCGCTCTTTCATTCAATCTGTTTGTTTATTATCATCTCCCTTTCTTTCAACCTCTTTTTTTCCAATCTTTCTCCATGTTTGACTGCTGAACTCCACACATTTTGGAATTCTGAAGTAATTTCTTCATTATCGTTCTCATACTCTTGTTCACTAGCTTTGTCTTTGGAAGAAACAAACCCAAGGAAAACTGGAATCATGAGTGTCACACAGTGCATAATAGGTCTAATTGCTGAAGGAATATTGGGATAGATATTTTACACCTATTTTTTTGCCTTCTTTGTTGACCATACAAAAATAGCGGTCACTTGTGTGGTCCCTCAGCTCTTGTCAAACCATAGAAACTCCAAACAGCAGGCCCTTTCATTTTCATTTTGTCCAGCCATGAAGCATTTCATCACAGTTATGACACATGAGGGGCCCATTTTTTGTCTTGGTCACCTAGGGGAATTCCAAAATAGGCTTCATAAGCCCATCTCACAAACAATGTGATATTGTTCTTTTGACAAATAAGCGTGAAGGAACCACAGACATAGCAGAAGCCATCAAGGTTATTCACACATCTATGTCAACTTGAAGAAGCCATGATCAGAGCTGAAAAAACACAATTGTCAATTTTTTGTAAGAATGATATATGTATCTCTCTATGTCAAATTTAACAATAAATATATAAAAAGTTAATCTTCAAATTGCAAGAAAACTAGAGCACAGAGAGCAAAACTGATTACAGATTTGAAATTAGCACAAAAAAGACAGAATCAGTAAAAAAAATCTCATACAACAGAAATTTTTTTTTAAATTGTTGTCCAATGTTATTTTTAAAACTGTTACTTGTTTTTTTAAACAATGGTGGCTCAGTAAGCAGTAACCCCATAGAGAAAGCCTTCACCTTCACTGCCTACTTTGCCACACTACACAAACTTAGCTAATCTTCACCTTCTACTCCTATAGGCTCCCAACCTCACACACACACTAAGTACAAAAATATCTCTGGCTGCTTCAAACAAAGCCATTAGCCCTGACAATGTTCCTTTCATATAAACATTACACTTCAACATTGCAACTTAGAACTTACTACTATACTCATCAAACTTTAATCTCTCACACTCTACATGGATATACCTTGACATTCGGAAGCATACTTCATTGTGTCCCATTTCAAAGAAAGACAATCCTTTCAACCCAACCAAAGCTTTCATTTCTAACATCTCTAATGGAAACAGCCATTAATCACAATACTCTCTAAACACCTTGAATCACTCTTTCCTCAGTGACACCCTGGAACAGTGCCAGAACTACTAGAGACCAACTCTCTTATGTTATTTACCAGTGGGTTCTCACTTTAGAGAAATTCAATGAAAGTGACATAATTCTAGACACCAGCAAAAACCTTCAACAATATATGGCATACAAGTTTACAAACAAAATTTCCTGTCTATGGGCTTCATCCATCTCTCATCCTTTGTATCAGAAGCTTCCTATCAAGTCACACCTTTGTAGCATGTGTAGATGGAGCCCTTTTTCTCCCACTCTCAATCAGTTCTGGTGCTCTCTGTGGCTTAGTTTTGTCTCCAATTCTCTTCCTTCTATACATCAATTACTTCTATATCTTACAACTCCCACTCTTATGCAGACGATATTACCCTACATTCATCCCCAACTTTCCTAAGCTATTTATCATTCACATGTAACATAGACATTATCATCACTTTTCCATGCCGGTATAAGTCAGAGAGAATATGCTGATTCAGATTTTCCATAACCAGATGCTCTTCCTGTCACAAACCCTCAGTAAGGTAATATTTTTCCATGATTGGATATGTTTTCATGGAATACTGGAAATGAAGGACACTGCTTGTAAGACAGTGGAACTTGCTTACAAATACTACACGATGTTCATGCAAGGGGACAGTAACACACGTATGTGCGTACATACGTATGTACGAAAATCCTGCATGTATAGCATTCAGAATGCTCACAGTGGAATCTTCAAATGTTGGATCTTACTATCACCAAAGGTCTCTTCTAGGCCACAAGGTATTTCAACCTTCAACTACTGTTGATACTCTACAAGGCCTACAATGGACTACTGTGTTCACATCTGTAATGCTACTGCTATTACACAACACAGGTATCCTGGACTGCATCCAGAGTACTTGACTGAGTGGCATTTAGTCACTGAGAAGCATACTTCAGCTTCTTGTCCACAGGCACGCTATCTACTCTCTCTCTCTCTCTCTCTCTCTCTCTCTCTCTCTCCTCTCTCTCTCTCTCTCTCTTTCAGTGTTATAATGGCTTCTGTTTCTCAGATCTTGTTGATTTCCACCACTGAATGCTAGACCAAGCCATGAAAGTTACTGAGAGGGTTATAGCTAAATTGATTAGAAATAGAATTAAACTAGAAGAGATGCAGTTTGGTTTTGTACTTGGAAAGAGAACTACAGATGCCATTGTACTTAGCCTTCACCGACTTGGAGAAAACTTTCAACAGAGTTCCCCTCCCTGTTATATGGTGGTCTCTAAGAACATTAGGAGTAGAGGAGTGGCTTGTTAGAGCTGTACAAGCTATGTACAGTGGTGCTGTCAGTAAGGTGAGAGTTTGTCATGAATACAGTGATGAATTTAGTGTACAGGTAGGGGTTCATCAGGGCTCAGTTCTCAGCCCACTCTTATTCATTATAGTAGAAAAGTATATTATCCAATGTTTCTTTCCTTTTGAAAATGATAGGATGTGATTTGAGGAATAGTGGACTGCTTTTTCTGGTGAGTTGAATGGCAATGGCTCATGCCCCATTACATTTCTAAACACAGGTGAAATAAACATTGGAGATGCTTTGTTCCATGCAGAAACTGAAGGAGCTATTCAGAGGTATTGCAAACTCTTCTAAATCCATCACAATGTTGAAAATCCTGTATAAGTAGGTGTCTCAGGATCAAAAGCATTTCACTCCTTAGCTTTTGCCTGAGTGGAGCAACAAAGACTCAATTAGTGTTCACTTGTGAAAAGGTTCCACCTGTAGTCTCTTGTCAACAACTGCCACAATGAGCTCACCTCAGCTGTTATGCCTATCTCTATGGTGGCTTTCTTCAGTTGTCTGGGTCCCAGACCAATCTTCTGCAAGAAATAGCATGCAGATCTAACTGGAAAGCTGTGGTAGCTGGTTCCAATAGGAAATGAAATTACATGTCATCTCTTGACAAGGGTCTTGATGATAAAATCCTGATATTAGATTTTCTTTTGCTGGTCAAAAATTTCGAATCTGTCCTCCCAGGGTACTGTAAGTTCAATTGTGCTGACTGTTTATGAGTGCAAAAACAATCATCACAATTGAACAGTACAGTCTACATTTCATTGTAGACTCTAAGCTCTCACCTTCATACCTGAAAGTCATGCCATACAGTAACTACTAAGAATTTTTTAAATATTAAAGCACAATATCATAAATTCATAGCTGGGAGAAATGTGATGGTTACATTCTTAACATTCTCAATCAAACAGCAGTGTAAATGAAATGGCTTTAGAAAAAATCCATAAATGGCTGGTAATTTGCTCTTTTTTTACTGTTATGGCCATATTTGTCGGTAATTATACTTACCAAAAGGCATCATTATTTCTTCTTGATAGATTTGTTCTATTGAACGTTTCAGGGGATCTACTTTTGTTAAAAGTACATCAACATAAAGGCCAAAAGTAAAGGCATGATAACCTGATTGTGTACCTACAAAATACAAAAACAAAGAAAAATATATTTACATAAAATAATCATACTTATTTCTGATATGAACTCTGTATTCCTGATGGTGTTTAATGAAATTAAAAGAAACTAGTAGTGACTAGACCCAGTGAAAGAATTATATCTTTGATGTCTGCGCCATTTAACTAGTATATATCTACATTCATTATGCACATATTTTCCCCCCAAAGGAACTTTTTGTTTCCCTCTGTCATTTTCTAATAAAAGCTTAGCTTAGGTACATCAAACAACATACCTATAATATGAAATATATAGACACCATCAATATTTAAGAGTGTAAGAAAGTTCAACATGAAAGACTCGAAATGATTGATAACTTCTGATGTTCTAAAAGTTATTTCAGAATTCATTTTATTTCAAAATATAATTAAATTTAGTCACACATTCAATTTGTTTATTATGCTTATTAAAAAGTAACTTTTGTCATATCAACTTTTAATCTTTGAATAGAAATGCATAAATGAATGTATTGTTAGAAAATATATTTAAGCAATACGTTCATTGATGAGAAGTGGAGAGGAATTAATAAGAATTTGTTGGGTTCATTCTGATTAAGAACGCTACTTATTAGTTTAAAGTTTCAATAATTTATATTAATTTTTCAGTATAAAAAAAAACCATGTAACTGTATGTTTTCCTTAAATTAAGTATACTTACCAGGAATCCAATTAGGTTTTTGGGCAGCTAGGATGGAAATAAAACGTTCATAATCAGAAGAAATCAAACTTAATTCCAATGGCTTATCAAAAGCATTCAGACCAGCCTGTAAAAAGTAAGAATTAATTAGAACAAAATGAATTCTTCTACAAAAAGAAATTTCCATGAAATCTAAACAACTGGTTTGGATATCAAAGTGGAAGCCTGTTTCCATTCAACTTTATAAAATGAAAACAATGGCAATCAATTGTACAGAAATAAATAACATAAAGCTAATGTTCATATAACAATGTCTGTGAAGTCTGTGTCTACAAGCTGACACACATTGATTAATATATGTCCACCATTAGTTATAAAACAAAAGACACAAATAGCAAGTATACTTCCTGTTAGCACATGGAACTAACTAACAAACTAAACCTCACTTCCCTAATATAAATATACAGTAATCCCTTGACTATCATAGGTGTTACATTCCCAAATCCCCTGTGGTAGGTGAAAATCCATAAAGTACAAATAGTACTGTTATTTTTATAATTTGTATATATTTATTTTATCATAAATGCAAAACAACACCATGGAAGAATTGACGTAAGCTTAAATAATGAACCACGATAGGATTACTATATATCTAAAATGTTTTCCAACACACACAAAAGAAATGTCTTTGAAAACATAAGATATCAAAATGTGCCATCTTTGGTACTCAATTTGTGGTACAGTTTCCTTGAAAGTCTGTGCTAATTTCTACTAGATCTATACAAACTTCAATGTTTTTGGGGAGATTTTTAATTACTTAAAAATCAGTAGATGGTCAATCAATCTGAAACTTTTACTCCAAACTAGCTTTTAGCAATCTATTAGTCAAATTGTCTGTTTTTCCTTTCTCTTCTTGCTTAAAATTTCAAGTAAGATAAGCAAACAGAGGTAATTTGCAAAGAAAATGAAACCTAGCTTAAAAGTTCAGATACAAATATGTAAACATGCTACCACCATGTGAAGAATATGAAACCTTGTAGCCAACTTAAGCTGTTGAAACAACTTTCTTTTAATATCGGAAAACATTTCTGAAAGTAAACTTCTCTCTCTAAATTTTGTATTTCAAATAGTCGTGGCAAGAGTCACGACACCCCCTGTAAGAATAGACTTGACCAAAAGACTATAAACAGTGGCGGTGTCAGTGAGCAGGAGAGTAGGCATTAATCACAGGAAGTCGTAAAGTGTTATTTTGGTAATTTGTCAGAATATCGTTTGTTGGTTCGTGTATTGTTCATGGAGAGTTTGTTGGATTGTTGTACTGTTGTAATCCTGCTTCGTTATATTTTTCATATATGGAAAGCGGACGCTAAATGATGATGATGATGATGATGATGATGTTACTACACGGTTATAGTGTAAACAAGTATTGTCATAAATAGTGGCAATACAACAATAATTGGTGACAAGTAAGTATGAAACAATATTGGCAACAAGGATTCGAAGCTCACGCAGGTCAGTTAATAAATTTTTGTGATACAAATTTGTTAATGATGGAAGACCTATTAGCTTCTATAATACTGTTACACCAACAACTGCAACAGTTAATGAAGCTGTATCTTAAGAAATCCAGAAACATTATAAGTTTGTTTTCGCCAGACTACATATCAAACTCTATAACAGAATCCCAGAGGAGGGTATAACATTTGCAACATACTTTAGAAGGTACAAAGACATCTTCAGAGAAGATTGCAAGTCATAGACAAACAATGGAAAAGTAAGACTATTAATACATAAATCAGCACCAGCTAAACATGAAAAATATTGTAATTTCATACTACCGAAAAAAAACAAGTGAAATTTGTTTCCAGAAAACAGTCAAACCACTATCAAAAATATTCAGCGGTAAGAGTTCCTTATTTAACACTTGATGGGAGTGTTGGAATCTAGTTAAAAGAGAGAGGATGAAGACTTTGTCACATATGCCAGGACCGTACATGTGCGAAAGATCTAAAGTGAAGGAACTAACTCCTGATATATTTAAGTGCCTCACTTTTGTACAAGGGCTTACGGCAAACAAAGATGCAGAGATATATGCAAGAATTCTCATAAAACTTGAACAAGCAGACCAAAGTTTAACCCTGTAGGCAGTTGCCAAGGAGTGTCAAAGAATGGTAAGTTTACATTAGGAGTAAAGAAAATTGAAGAGAAGGTGTTCTCACTAGTACAAGCATGCTAACCGAGAAGGTATAAACAAAAAAATGTTAAGACCAAACCCATGCTACAGATGTGGAGCCCTACATTTCAGGAAGGATTATCCTTTCAAAACGCAAAAATGTTACAGCTGCCAAAAAGTAGGACACAAGAGCTCACATTTCAAAGCAAAGTTAGTAAGGTCGAACATAAAAAAATTCTAAAGTTTTCTCAACAATAAGTAGTAGCGACACCAAAAAGAGGAAATTTGTACATGTAAATGTAAACAAAGTGAATATTAAGTTACAACTAGATACTGGTAGCGACATCTCGATTATTAATACTGACATGTGGATAAGAATTGGGAAACCAATATTAAGTAAAACATCAAAAATTGCCACTGCACTTCGTAGGTGAAATATGGAGTGATATCACATTTCGGGAGAAAAACCTGTTGAACAAAAGTTTTTGTGGTAAAAAATGCATCCAATCTGTTCAGTATGAACTAGTTGAAATTGTTTGACTTATGGGACCTCTCCATAAGTCTGTTGTGTAAAAATATAAATAGCTGTCCCACCAGTGAAAATAATTCAGCAGTTGAATTGAAGAAAAAATTTTAAAACTTGTTTCCTGAACTGCTGTCAGATAAATTATATCTCTAAGACTGAGGCCTGTTTTCAAATAAAGGAAAATGTTGTAACTGTATCCAAACCTGGTAGAAAGGTACCATTTGCTGTGATGAAGCAGACATAGGAAGAATTAGACAGACTGAAGAAATTATGAAATATTCAAAAGTAGAGTGGGCAGCACCAACTGTGTGCATTAAAAAAATAACAAAATCAGGGTGTATACCAATGCCTCCCCCAACTAACATATTTGACATTACATGCTTTTCTTGGCCTAGCGAACTATTATGAAAATTACATCCAAAGCATGTATGAATTGAGAGCTCCACTTAATAATTTGCTAAAGAAAGACACCAAATGGAATTGTTCAAATAAGGGAATCTCGTGATCAGCATATCGAACATGTGAAGTGTGTTTTTCAAAAAATTAGAGATTACATTTTCACACTCATTCAGGAGAAATATGAATTCTTTTTGCCTAAAATTAGATATTTAGTACAAATTATAGATAAAAATGGATGATGACGTGACCCGTCAAGAGCAGACGCAATTAAAAAGATGCCTCCCCCAACTAACATATTTGACATTACATGTTTTTCTTGGCCTAGCGAACTATTATGAAAATTACATACAAAGCATGTATGAATTGAGAGCTCCACTTAATAATTTGCTAAAGAAAGACACCAAATGGAATTGTTCAAATAATTGTCAAAAGGCATTTCTGGATATTAAAAAATATTAATTTTGGATTTGTCGCTGACTCATTTTGCTCCTGTTGTAGCTTCTGAATATGGTATAGGAGCAATTTTACTACACAAATATAAAGATGGTAATATGAAGATGGTGGTTCATGCCTCACGTGCTCTAAGTGCAGCAGAAAAAAAAACTACAGTCAGATAGAGAAAGAAGCTCTAGTGATTATTTTTGCCATGAAGAAATTTCAGATTTCTCCATGGTAGAAGTTTTTGGCTTCAGATGGACCACCAACCGTTACTATCAATTTTTGGGTCAAAGAAAGGAATTCCTACCCGTACAGCAAAGAGATTACAATGCTGGGGTACAATATTGTTAAGTTATAATTTTAAGAAGGAGTACATTCGTTCTAAGAAAATTGGTCATGTGGATTGTTTATCTAGACTAATTCTGAAGAATGCAGAACCACTGGAAGATAGGATGATCACCACATTACAATCAGAAAAAGAGATTGAAAGGTAATCTCATAATCAGCATATCAAACATGAGATTTAAAACGTTATGTGTAATGTCATTCAGGAGTTGCCAGTGACTGTATAGGATATAAAAAGTAAATCAGCAGAAGACAAATACATCATAAAAATGAAGGAAACCTTGAAAAATAAACAAAAAAGAAACACGAATGTGAATCATTTTTCACTCTGTGACCATGTATTAATGTACGCACAAAGAGTGTTAGTACCAACTGCACTACAGAAATGGATATTACATGAATTTCAATGTGGACACCTGGGGATGTGAAGAATGAAAGCTTTGATGATGAGTTACGGGTATTGGCTGACAATGGACTGAGAGATTGAAAATTTGGTAAAATCATGTAGAGGTTTGTGCTAGCAGCCAAGGCACCATAGGTGAAATACCAATTGTGCCCTGAGATAGATAGTCCATGTTCCAGGATACATACTCTTTACTTGTTTCAGTCATTTTGACTGTGGCCATGCTGGAGCACCACCTTTAAGATAAATAATAGATAAAAATGGACCAGTGACTGGTATGTACTACTTAATCATTGTCGACAGCTTTACCAAGTGGCTTGAAGTATGTAGGTGCAGTCAACCTACCCCAATGGCTACAATAAAGTTCCTGCACGAACTTTTTGCTTGATACGTTGTTCTGGACACCATAGTATCGGACAATGGGACACAATTTACAGGGTACAAGTTCATAAAATTCTGCAAAATACATGCAATGAAGCATATGTTTACCCTGCCCTACCACCCGAGATCAAATGAGCAAGTAGAACAATACTTTCAAGAGAGTGCTAAAAAAAGCAAGGAACGAGTTAGGAAATGATGAAGTGCTAAATTCTTAAGGGTGTACAGAATACTAATTCAGGCAAGTCACCTGCAGACCTAATGTTACTCGAAAGATTAAATCAATCTTCAACAAATCGTTGCCAAAGGAAAAACGTACAAAGAAAATACAAAAAATTCAACTAAACATTTTGATGTCAGAGATGAAGTCAATTTCAAAGTATACAAGAATGGTAAAGAGAGTTGGGAGGACATTGTAGTGACTAAAAGAAGTGGAAACATGATGTATTTAATAAAAGGTTGATGATGGGAGCATAAACCACACCTAAATCAATTAAAAATCAGACATACAGAAGAAAGGAAAGAAATTCCAATGGAAGTGTTTGACGACATGCTCGATGTGCCAGCACCAAAAGAGATTGAGCCTAGAAGGAGCAGTGACAGAAAACATAAACAGACAAACATTTAGAAATAATTCTTAAGAATAAAAGGTACTGAACTCATTAGAGAAGCAAAATTTCAAAAAGGGAGGTGTTGGAAAGAAGGAAAAAAAATAATAAAATAAATTTTGTTTCCTACAGAAGCCAAAATCTCAAAACGAGAGATATGGCAAGAGTCATGACACCCCCTTTGAGAATAGACTTGTCCAAACGGCTATAAATAGTAACAACCAGAGTGAGAGGAAGAATAGGCGTTAATAGCAGGTAGTCGTAAGGTGTCGTTTTGGTAGTTTGTCAGAATATCATTTGTAGGTGCATATATAGCTTGTGGAGAGTTTGTTGGACGTTGTTGTAATCTTGCTTTGTTATATATTTTATTGTTCTTACAAGCTTATAGTGTAAACAAGTATCGTCATAAATAGTGGCGATACAACAATAATTAGCAACAAGTAACTATGTTACAAAACTTATAATTTATGATTTAACTGAGAAAAGGTTTGAAAATCTTCAGCTAATCTTAATGTCTGTTTTCTCACCGGTGATTTCAGCATACTTAGATCCCAGTCATTGAAATCAATCATTTTTCATGATTTCATGCCTCTCCTGCTCTATATAAACTTCCTTTTTATCTTTCTTAACATTCTTCTATAATTACTAGAAATCCTCACATACTCATGTTTTGTAATTTCATGTATTGTTCCCAAGTTTAATAATTGTAGCATAACTAAATATGCATTTTAAATGTTCATAGAAAATTTAAATGTAGTGAATATTTTAAACATCTAAACTTTACATTAATGATTTTAATACATGCTTTACTACCACATTTGAAATTTTTTCAAAATTCCATAGTCATAAGCAATTACATCATAGAAAAACTATTTTAGTGATCTAAAAATTCCCCAAACTGTAAAATTCACATTACATTTATTTCTTGAAGCATCAAAAATATTTGTGTACACCTGCAATTTGGTCTCTGACACAATTTCACTACATAATATAACTAAAAAAATTCCTACATTTGTTATTCTAAAATATAGAGTTCATGTTTAATTATTCACTTCATTATAAATTATTGCTTTCATACTAGGGTTACATCATTTGAACTGCAAATTTCACCCAGGAAAATATTGAAAAAATTTTAATCCAATAATAGGAAATTTTTATAAAGAAAAGAAAAGAAGTAATATATTTACCTGGTGATTCACCAACATTTCCACAGTAATTGCTTCCTTATTATTCTGAGCAAATTCTGGCCAGTAGTGACTAACTCGTTGTTTGTAATCCAGGTAACCTCTGATTTATATATATATATATAAGCAATAATTATAACAATAGAGAATATGGAGACTTGTTCATCCTCAAAATTTATTTCCTTTTATTTTACAATTTCATAGAGCATATTTTATGACTGACAACTCATAGTAGTCACTGACATTAAAAACTAATTGATGTGGTTAGCCATAACCTGGAACATAACTGAGAGTCACCACAGTATCCACCCAGATAATATATTTCTCTAAACTCACATTAATTTATATATATATATAGGTTAAAGTAAAAGGGAGAGGCAATGAAAACCCCTTGTATTTCATTCAGAGTTTCGCATTTCTGTTTGGTGGACAGTTTTCTTTAGAATGCATATTGCAGGATGAACGGGAATGTGAAACTCTGAGTAACAGATTCTGAAATATCTTTGCTGCTTTTTTAATAAAGTATATATATATATATATATATGCGCATATATATATATACATATATATATATATATATATATATATATATATATATATACACACACATATATATACATATACATACACACACACACATATATACATACACACACATACACACACACATACACACACACACACACACACACACACACACACCACACACACACACACATATATATATATATATATATATATATATATATATATTAGAAGAAATGAGTACTCAGAAATTCAGATGGTTTTATATTTACAGATATTTATTTGTATATTTCACGTTTTTATACATCATATAACTTAGATCATGTATTAGCACTTTCTCCCATTCTAGTGGGGTTTTCAAATGGAACTTATATCTGTAAATATAAAACCATCCGAATTTCTGAGTACCTCATTTCTTCTAATATAAAATACCTGTACATCATCTCCAAACCTTTCAATATATATATATATATATATATATATATATATATATATATATAATATACATATATATATATATACATATATATTCATACATACATATATACATATATATACATATACACATATATACATATTACCACACTAACCAAAACATCAATCCTAACCCATCATCTCTAACCGCCATGTATTTTTCTGTATCTCTTTATTCTTATCTCACTTTATCTCTATGTCCACTTTTTTATTTTTTTTATCCTTTATCCTTTTATTTTTCATCTTTATTTTTTCACTTCTTTATCTTTATTTTTATTTCCCTGTTATTTTTTACTTTTCATTTTACTCTTTACCCCTTAGGTCTTGTACCTTCTACACTGTCACAATACATTTCTAGAATTTATGACCATATACATGACATCCTTTGTATCTCTATATACTTATTTATTTACATCTTTGCTCTTTTATTACATTTTGCACTTACTACTATCCTGTATAATCATGTTTAAATTTATACATATACTTTTTCCTCTTTATGATCCCAACTTCATTAAAGATTCACCCCCTTCTACCTCTTTCTCTCAACATCCAAACCCCTCATTCTCTATCGAGTGAAAAATGGTATGGACGTTTTGTTTTGGTGTCTCGCTATGCGACTATAAGGATTTACCTTCCCAATGAAACTCGTTTTTTTCCAAAACTTTTTCTCAAACCTGCTATAAAGTAATATATGTTTTTGGTGTGGTAATTGTACATGGCTGAAGAAGGCTGTTGACCTACATGTTATATCAATTATGCATTGATATAAATTATTCAATAAAGCCAGAAACATATGTACCGCAAAATCCTTTGCATCCTGTTTTCCTTTTGATAAATATATATATATATATATATATATATATATATATATATATATATATATATATATATGTATATATACATATATATACATGTATATATATATATATATAATATATATATATATATATATATATATATACATATATAGAAATATATATATACATATATATACATATATATATACAAATATATATATACACACATATATATATACATATATATACATATATTAGAAAAAAATAAGGTACTCAGAAACCTGGATGGTTGTACATTTACAAATTTTTATTAATACGTCACATATTTTTATAAATCATATATTAACATTTGCATCTACTCTAGTAGATTCTTCAGGTTTGAATTTTTTGAGGGAATTCCTCTCTTGTTATAGTATTATTCAGTGTGTATGAATGGAAAGAGATATAGGATAGTAAAAGAGGGTGAGGAATGGGAAGAAAGTGAGAGAGAGAAAGAGTCTGTGTGTGTGTGTGTGTATCTGAATGGAGTGTCAATGGAAAAGAGAAGGAAAGAAAGAAGGAAGAGAGAAAGAAGAAAAAATATGTTTATGTCTATACAGTTGGTCAGTTCTTTCAATAGAAAGTGATGAGTTGATTCTTGGCCTTTAAAAATGGCAAAACCAGGGGCCTACTCTAAGGAAGGGGGGGGGGTCTTGTTTTGATAAAAGTTATTTTTTTTAAAAATTGTCTGGATTTATTATCATTGTCATCATCATTGTCCAGTGAGAGGGAGTGTGTGTGTGTTTTTCTTTTTTTGTGTGTGTGCCTGTGTATCTGAAAGTAGTGTCAATGGAAAAGTGAAGGAAAGAGAGAAGGAAGAAAGGAAGAAAAAAGTGTGTTTACATCTATACAGCTGTTCAGTTCTTTCAATAAATGACAAGTTGGTTAATAACTTTTGTATGTATATATATATATAATATATATATATATATATATATATATATATATATAAGAAAATAGTAAAGAGTGAAAAAATGACAGAAGGCTTAAATGTTAAAAAATATATATATTTGCGTCAAAATGTCTGGAGAATATTGGAAAAATTTTTTTCCCCTCCTTAAAATGACATAATTTTATAATTTTTAAAGAAATACCGGTTTCGCAGTTAGCTCTTCAAATTTCTTGTGACTTAATGTTTATTTTTAATAACGTAATCCTTGTATTTTTGCTACGGAGAGTTCTAAATAAGGGAAAGTAGTGAGTGATTTCTTCTGGTGTAAGGGAGATAATCGCTTAAAAACATTTTTTCCTTTAGTGTGAATTTCTCTGTATTATTGAGTTCGGATAGTTGAGTCTGGGTTTGTACTTTTCAATGAAGAATGTTTCCTTATTTAGTCTAATTTGTGATGATGATCCGAAAGCACATTGGTAAAATGGAAAGATTAAAAATTGTGGTTGTAGTTGCTTTGCGCATTTCTCAATGTGTTCACTAAAAGGTATCATTCTATATTCTGGGAATGCAATCTGTTGTCGATGCAGTGTGCATCTACGTCTGAGTGATAGTCCCGTGGACCCCACGTAGTCTTGGTGGCAGCCCGAGCATTTAATGACATAAATTATGTTTTCAGAGGCACAAGTAAAGTTAGATTTGATCTTGAATTTCTGTCCCTCTTTAAAGAAGAATTCTGATCCTTCCAATAGGTTAGGACATGTTGCACAGTTCGATCTACCACATTTTTTTACTTTTGCATCCGTAATTTTAGAAGACAATTTTGCCTTTGTGAGAATCTTTTTAAGTGATTTAGGCTGTTTGTAGCTTTTAATGATTTGGTGTATGTTTAGAATTTCCTTTAATTTGGGGTTTTTATGAAGTATTGGTAAATTCTGGGTGATGATGGTGAAAGCTTCTTTGTTTCTGGGGTTGTATGTAGATATGTAAGGTAGTATTTTCGGGGAAGGTGTGTTGTTGTGTTGAACTTTTCTTAAAGTTTCTATGTTGATTTCTGTTGCACGTCTGATCCCATCCTCTATGAGTTGAGTTGGGTAATGTCTGTCAATTAAGGTGTTTTTGAGTTCTTGCAGTCTGAAGTTCCTGGTGTTTTGTTCTGACACTATTGTGCATATCCTTCTTGCAAGGTTGAAGGGGATGTTTGTTTTAGTGTGTCTTGGGTGGCATGAACTAAAAAGAAGGTATTGTTTGGCGTCTGTGGCTTTGTAGAAAATGTCTGTTTCTATTTTAAGGTTAATTTTTTTAATTAGTATATCCAAGAACGGGAGTTCCTTTTGGTTGTATTCCATTGTGAACTGTATATTTGGGTTTATGCTGTTCAATAGGTTTTTAAATTTTAAGAGTTTATCTGTGTTTTCATTCCAGAGAATAAAACAATCGTCCAAGAATCGTTTCCAGTTCTCTTTTATGTATTGAGAGAGGGGGTTTCCAAAGATTGATAAGGATTCCTGGTAAATGGTTATTTCCATAGGAATCCTTATCAATCTTTGGAAACCCCCTCTCTCAATACATAAAAGAGAACTGGAAACGATTCTTGGACGATTGTTTTATTCTCTGGAATGAAAACACAGATAAACTCTTAAAATTTAAAAACCTATTGAACAGCATAAACCCAAATATACAGTTCACAATGGAATACAACCAAAAGGAACTCCCGTTCTTGGATATACTAATTAAAAAAATTAACCTTAAAATAGAAACAGACATTTTCTACAAAGCCACAGACGCCAAACAATACCTTCTTTTTAGTTCATGCCACCCAAGACACACTAAAACAAACATCCCCTTCAACTTGCAAGAAGGATATGCACAATAGTGTCAGAACAAAACACCAGGAACTTCAGACTGCAAGAACTCAAAAACACCTTAATTGACAGACATTACCCAACTCAACTCATAGAGGATGGGATCAGACGTGCAACAGAAATCAACATAGAAACTTTAAGAAAAGTTCAACACAACAACACACCTTCCCCGAAAATACTACCTTACATATCTACATACAACCCCAGAAACAAAGAAGCTTTCACCATCATCACCCAGAATTTACCAATACTTCATAAAAACCCCAAATTAAAGGAAATTCTAAACATACACCAAATCATTAAAAGCTACAAACAGCCTAAATCACTTAAAAAGATTCTCACAAAGGCAAAATTGTCTTCTAAAATTACGGATGCAAAAGTAAAAAAATGTGGTAGATCGAACTGTGCAACATGTCCTAACCTATTGGAAGGATCAGAATTCTTCTTTAAAGAGGGACAGAAATTCAAGATCAAATCTAACTTTACTTGTGCCTCTGAAAACATAATTTATGTCATTAAATGCTCGGGCTGCCACCAAGACTACGTGGGGTCCACGGGACTATCACTCAGACGTAGATGCACACTGCATCAACAACAGATTGCATTCCCAGAATATAGAATGATACCTTTTAGTGAACACATTGAGAAATGCGCAAAGCAACTACAACCACAATTTTTAATCTTTCCATTTTACCAATGTGCTTTCGGATCATCATCACAAATTAGACTAAATAAGGAAACATTCTTCATTGAAAAGTACAAACCCAGACTCAACTATCCGAACTCAATAATACAGAGAATTCACACTAAAGGAAAAAATGTTTTTAAGCGATTATCTCCCTTACACCAGAAGAAATCACTCACTACTTTCCCTTATTTAGAACTCTCCGTAGCAAAAATACAAGGATTACGTTATTAAAAATAAACATTAAGTCACAAGAAATTTGAAGAGCTAACTGCGAAACCGGTATTTCTTTAAAAATTATAAAATTATGTCATTTTAAGGAGGGGAAAAAAATTTTTCCAATATTCTCCAGACATTTTGACGCAAATATATATATTTTTTAACATTTAAGCCTTCTGTCGTTTTTTCACTCTTTACTATTTTCTTATATATTCACCCACGTGCTTTACCAAACAAACTTTCTTATCTATATATATATATATATATATACAGTGGTAAGATTGTAAATATATATGTATATACTATCATCATTTAACATCCGTTTTCCATACCAGCATGGATTGAACAGTTTGACAAGTTGACCAGCTGAAGGGCTGTTCAGGTTTCATGTCTTGTTTGGCATGGTTTCTATGGTTGGATGCCCTTCCTAATACCAACCACTGTACAGAGTGTATTGGTTGCTATTACACAGCACTTATGAGCCCACAAGATTAGGGATGCTCTGCTGGAGATGGTTGCAAGGAATGAGCCTGGACACAAGGGCAACCACGCTTTTACTCAGCTTGGTGTGTCGTTTGTCCCACATCTTCCTGAGTCTACCCCTTCCACATGTTCCTTCTACAATTAGAGATCAGTACCTCTTTATGCAATTGTTCTCACTCATATGCATTATATGGCCTTACCAGCGCAGTCTTCTCTCTTGCACACTACATCAAATATTACATATACCTAGTTTTTCTCTCAAATCACTTATTTCTGTCATATGTGCACACTGACATCATCCATCCAGCAAAGCATACTGGCTTCATTTCTTTCAATTCTTCACATATCCTCAGTAGTCACAGCCCATGTAGCATAAATGTCTGTACACAAGCATCATACAACCTGCCTTTCACTCTGAGGAAGAGGCCCTTTGTTACCAACAGTAGTTCTCTGAACTTCGCCCAGCCTATTCTTATACTAGCAGCTATGCTTTTGGTACAACCACTCCACTACTAACTTGGTCACCCAAGTAACAGAAACTGTCTACTACTTTTAGGGATTCCACCTGCCATACAAAGGTGTTTATTTTTTTTAATTCCTGATGTTTAATGTACTTGTACATCTGCCACAGGTAAAGATTACCCTCTCCATTAGTTGTCCAGTGATACCAATGCATCTCTTATGTGTCCATAGTTTGCACTGGGTACACCTAAGGGAGTTGCTCCCTGAAGGATTTTTTGATTTGTCTGTTTTCCAACTCATCAATACTTTGGTCTTTGCTACATTAACTCTAAGGCTTTGCTTCCATACCTGAAATTTCTTCTCTAGTTCTGGTAGTGATTCAGCAATAAGAACAAGGTTATCAGCATAGAGGAGCTCCCAGGGGTAGCCAATTGAATATTCTTCAGTTATAGCTTAGAGGACCATGATCAATAAGAGGGGGATAATAACCAGCCCCTAGTGGACTCCTTGTACACTAAACTCCTTGCTATACTCATTGGTGACACTAACTTTACTAATGACATCCTTGTACATGGCTCGCACAGCTCTCACTAACTATTTATCTATCCCTAGCTGCTGCATTGTCCACCAGATAAGGGAGCAGGGAACCCTGTCAATGGTTTGCTCCATGTCAACAAAAGCCAGAAACAGAGGTTTATTTTTGGCCCAGTATATCTCCTGCAGTTACCTCACTGCTATCTCCACATTTCTGCTACCTTTACATCCAACTTCGCTGCTGTCAACTACCTGAACACTACTCGTCCCCTTCTACTTGCTTGCAGAGGAAGTTTGAGAGGCAGCAACTTCCCTTTGGCCTTTTCTCTGGCTGCAGTTTCGAGCGATATGCCAAGTCTGCCTGCACCAGTAACAAACGGGACCAGGCTTCGTCTTTGTGCAGTCCCTTGCCATGTGTGCTCTATGGTAGTTTTTTTCTCCTCATTCTTTACTGGTCAGTGCACTACTTCACAGGCGTCCACAGCTGCCATTGCCACTGCCTCTGCCTGGTGTTTTGTCTCAACACATGGACTTGAGCAATGAACTTGCTCATTGCCATTTTCTCGCTAAATGGCTATTGTTGCAGTTGCACCAATATCTCGCCGGGAAAGCCATTTACAAAGGGCAGTCATGCCACCTTCTCTAGAGCCTCTCCAGTAGAACTGGATAGCATGGCCAGTCTCTGAACTTCTGTGGCATATTTGTCAAACTGTTCTCCAGTCCACCTGACTGTTCCCAGCTGAGCAAACACGGCATACATTCCCTCCATATAGGCTTCCCTCAAGTGCTGCTCAATCTTTGCCATGCTTGGTTGGTCTTCCTCATCTATCATGAGGTACAACGCCAACACACTTCCCTCCAGGTACAGGGCCATAAGACCTGCTACATTGTTGATGCCTTGTAGCCTGGCCACCACCAGATCCAGGTGATTACATTTCCTTCGCAATAGAAAGGTCTGACAGTATCACTACCAATTCTTATCTTCACTGCCATTTCATGGAAGGGGACAACATCAAAGGAAAAATATATTTATATACGAGAGCTGAAACAGCTTGTGGTATGAGGTAACTGTAATGCAAGGAATAAAATATGGTTCACCAACCTCTCATTGTTGGCTGTCCAATTGTGTTAAGCCCAAACACATGCCCCACCCATCTCACCTAATGTTAGCAACTGCTACTACCAATGCCCGCTAGCTCACTCCATTCCTGTCCATTCACCACGACTGCCCCAGGTCAAAAAAGGATGACTCTGATCTTGCTTCCCTCACTTCCTCTCTCCCCTTTCCTGTTCCAGTGGGACCCCTTGACCATTGACATCACAGCCCATTCCTTCCGGTTCATCTCGTTCCCATGCATCTTGGTGTCTGGTGAGAATGTAATCAATTTGGCTTGTGTGTGTATAGGAGTGGCTGTGTGGTAAGAACCTTGCTTTCCAACCACATGGTTGCTTGTTCAGTCCCACTACATGGCACCTTGGACAGGTGTCTTCTACTATAGCTTCGAGCTGACCAAAACCTTGTGAGTGGATTTGGTAGACGGAAACTGAAAGAAACCTGTCGTATATATATATATGTGTGTATGTGTGTATTTGTGTGCCTGTATTTGTCCACCCACCATCGCTTTACAACCGATGTTGGTGTGTTTACATCACTGTAACTAGTGGTTTGGCAAAGGAGACGAATACAATAAGTACTAGGCTTACAAAGAATAAGTCCCGGGGTTGATTTTTCGACTGAAGACAGTGCTCTAGCATGGCTGTAGTCAAATGACTGAAACAAGTAACAGAATAAAGGAATATGTGTGTGTGTGTGTGTGTGTGTGTGTGTGTGTGTGTTTGTGTGTATATGTATATATAAATGTATGTGTATTTTTTGTGTAGAAATAACACGGAAGAAAGAAATAAATAGTTACCAGTGTAGCAAAAATTCACATAAGTGCCAAGGATGTTACAGCCTACTTATAAAGGCAGAAATTCCAGGGTTTAGTGAAATGTTTTTAAATAACATAGATATTAAGAAATGGAGTTAAACACAGGAGTTATTCACATCTTTATACTTCCGACAAATGTTTTGAAGAAAACATTGGTATTATTCCTGAAGGAATAAAATGATGTAAAACAATGTAATCATCTTATCAGGGGTAAAAGAGAAACAAAACACATCAATAAACCATTTTAACCGAATGTGATTATTGTATATATGATGGTTCTTACCACCAAGGTTACGTGGTGGTGGAACAGTGTTGTAGACAGGGCTATTAGAGAAAAGAGACAGACTTGGAAACACTGGAAGAATGGTGGTAGCAGGGAATTGTATCAGACTGCTAAAAGGGAAGCTAGGAGACAGGTGTATTTAGCCAGAGGGGAAGCAGATAAGAAAAAATTTGCCAATGTTCTGCGCCATGAGGACCAAAGACTGGTGTTTCGCGTTGCAAGACAGTGTGTGAGAGAGAATTGTGATGTGGTAGGAGAGAAGTGTGCTCGCATGGAAGATGGTTCCCTTGCGCTAAATGAGGATGCAAAGAGAGAGGTTTGGAGACGCCACTATGAAAGGTTGCTGAATAAAGAAAATGAATGGGATAAAGAGAGTCTGCCGAATGTCAACCCAACAGAGGGACCAGCTATCAGAGTTGATAGTTCCTTGGTAGTTAAGGCAATTAGAAGCATGAAGACAGGGAAAGCCCCAGGCCCATCAAGTATCACTGCAGAGATGTTCAAAATATCTGGTAGTGTCGGCTATAGCCTAGTCACCCGTATAGTTAATCAGGTGATACACAAAGAAGTCATACCCAATGACTGGTGTAGCAGCATAATAGTCAACTGCTACAAAGGTAAAGGTGACGCCCTAGATACAAATAATTACAGAGGTATCAAGCTGTTGGATCAGGTGATGAAGGTTACAGAGAGGATCATAGCCCAACTAATTAGAGAGAGAGTTAGTTTAGATGAGATGCAGTTTGGGTTCGTGCCAGGGAAAAGTACCACTGATGCTATATTCCTGGTAAGGCAGCTGCAGGAGAAATACCTAGCCAAAGATAAGCTCCTGTACCTGGCTTTTGTTGACATGGAGAAAGCCTTCGACAGGGTCCCCCAATCCCTCATCTGGTGGTCAATGAGGAAACTAGGGATAGATGAATGGTTAGTGAGAGCTGTGCGAGCCATGTACAGGGACGCTGCTAGTAAGGTGAGGGTTGGAAACGAGTACAGTGAAGAATTCTGGGTAGAGGTTGGGGTCCACCAAGGCTCAGTCCTCAGCCCCCTCCTATTTATCATAGTCCTCCAGGCAATAACAGAGGAATTCAAGACAGGATGCCCCTGGGAGCTCCTCTATGCTGATGACCTTGCTCTAATTGCTGAGTCACTATCAGAACTGGAGGAGAAGTTTCAGGTGTGGAAGCAAGGTTTAGAATCGAAGGGCCTTAGAGTCAATCTAGCTAAAACCAAAGTCGTAATAAGTAGGAAGGTAGACAAATCACAAACGCCTTCAGGTAGATGGCTCTGCTCAATCTGTAGAAAAGGTGTAGGTAGAAACTCTATAAGATGCACCAAGTGTAAGCTATGGACACATAAGAGGTGCAGCAATGTCAAAGGAAGGCTAACTAGGAAGATGGTTTTTGTATGTGGCAAATGCTCGGGAGCATTAACCTCTGAAAATCTGCAGAAAACAACTTCCGTCACTTTCCAGGGGGAAAAACTAGAAGTAGTTGATAGCTTCCGTTATCTTGGTGACCAAGTCAGTTGTTGGGGTGGGTGTGCTGAAAGTGTAACTGCTAGAGTAAGAATAGCCTGGGCAAAGTTTAGGGAGCTCTTACCTCTGCTGGTGACTAAAGGCCTCTCGCTCAGAGTAAAAGGCAGACTGTATGATGCATGTGTACGAACAGCCATGCTACATGGCAGTGAAACATGGGCCGTGACTGCTGAGGACATGCGTAAGCTCACGAGAAATGAAGCCAGTATGCTCCGATGGATGTGTAATGTCAGTGTGCATGCTCGACAGAGCGTTAGTACCCTGAGAGAAATGTTGGACCTAAAGAGCATCAGTTGTGGTGTGCAAGAGAGACGATTGCGCTGGTATGGTCATGTGGCGAGAATGGATGAAGATAGGTGTGTGAAAAAGTGCCAATCCCTAGCAGTGGAGGGAACCCGTGGAAGAGGTAGACCCAGGAAAACTTGGGACGAGGTGGTGAAGCACGACCATCGAACTTTAGGTCTCACTGAGGAAATGACCAGCGACCGAGACCTTTGGAAATATGCTGTGCGTGAAAAGACCAGGCAGGACAAGTAAGTCCAGCCCACTTATGCATGCCTTTCCTCCCTTGGACACACAAAGACCTGTTGAGGCAAGCAAAGTCAATATCGAACCTCATCCGACGACAGGTCTTGCTTGTGAAGACCTGTTGGGGCAAGTGAAATCGGAATCGAAATTGAACCAATCCTATGACTGGCACCCGGCAGATGCCAGGACCCCTGGACTGGAGATATGTAAAAAGCACTATCCGAATCGTGGCCGATGCCAGCACCGCCTTGACTGGCTTCCATGTCGGTGGCACGTAAAAACCATCATCCGCATCGTGGCCGAAGCCAGTGCCGCCTCGACTGGCTTCCGTGCAGGTGGCACGTAAAATGCACCAATCCGACCGTGGCCAATGCCAGCCTCGCCTGGCACCAGTGCAGGTGGCATGTAAAAAGCACCCACTACACTCACGGAGTGGTTGGCGTTAGGAAGGGCATCCAGCTGTAGAAACATTGCCAGATAAGACCGGAGCCTGGTGCAGCCTTCTGGCTTCCCAGATCCCCGGTCGAACCGTCCACCCATGCTAGTATGGAGATCAGACATTAAATGATGATGATGATGATGATGGAAATGAAATGTAAGAAGACAGATAAGAGTTGAATTTTATAGGTTGGTAGAAACTATTTATAGGTACTAAATGTATGCTTTTGCCAATGTTTGTAACAATAAACGATAAATTATCAACAATTAATTATCAGTTCACACCGAATTAGAATATAGTTTTCAAGCACCAAAAACCTTTCATAAATCATCTCATCACATAACAATAAGTTGTTAAATACAAATCCACTTAATGAAATTAATAACATTGATATTAACATTAACCATTCTTTGAACAATAATAACAATACAGTTCTATATTTAAAAGATCAGGAATTATGTACATTATTTACATTATTTATAGTTGACGGATATTTCTCTTCATCTTGTTTGTTGTTAACACAATGTTTCAGCTGATATACCCTCCAGCCTTCATCAGGTGTTTTGGGAAAATTTTGAACCTGGGTTCTCATTCCTATGGTATTTTTTGATGTTATTGTTATTATTATTATTATATTATTATTATTATTAAGGTCACTGCCTAGAATTGAACTCAGAATCTTGGGGTTAGTAGCCCGTACTCTTAACCACTACACCATATGCCCAAGAGAGCCCAAGTTCAAAATTTCCCCAAGACACCTGATGAAGGCTGGAAGATATATCAGCTGAAACGTTGTGTTAACAACAAACAAGATGAGGACAAATATCCATCAAAAATAAATAATGTAAATAATAACGATATTAGTATTTCTGATATAAATTTCAATCACATTCATTTCCTTAGCAGTAGTTCTAAGACTAGAAACTCTATTTATCAATGTAAAATTACTTCCCGTTCTGATGTCTTTTTTTTACATAGGTAAAACATCTCAGTTGTCCAAAACAATATCTAACCATTACTCTACATTTAGACATATCAATAAATGCAGCAATACTGGGCTTAGTAAATTAATTTGGTCTCTTAAGGAACATAATAAACAACTTGATTTGGAATGGAATATTCTATCTAGATCCTTTCTGTATGATAAAGGTAAATCTTTTTGTCCGCTCTGTAACGAAGAACAGTATCTCATTTTGTTCTCAGAGAATTCTCTTGTAAACATGTTTAAAGAACATGTTTATTATTGCAAACATTGACAAAAACATACCTTTAGTTCCTATAAGTAATTTCTATCAAGCTATAAAATTTGACTTTTATCTGTCTTCTTACATTTTATTTCCACTACATATATCTATTTACATGCTTTATTTCCACTCATCTTTATTTCCACTCATCTATCGCATTATATTTATCCACTCTTAATTTTCCATTAATTTCTTTCTTTCTCCTCTTTTTCTTTCTCCAAATTGCCTTTGACATTAAATCTATTAACAGTTTTTTAAGAAATAACTGGCCAATGTTCCCTTCATCATATACGCGGTAATCACATTCGGTTAAAATGGTTTATTGATGTGTTTTGTTTCTCTTTTTTCCCTGATCAGATGATTACATTGTTTTACATCATTTTATTCCCTCAGGAATAATACCAAGGTTTTCTTCGAAACATGTGTGGGAAGAATAAAAATTTGAATAGCACCTATGTTTAACTCCATTTTTAGATTTGTGTGTGTGTGTGGTGTCCCAGCATGGCCACAGCCTTAGCACTAAAATGCTTAAAAGACTATTGATCTGGGTAGTGTGCATAATATAATCGTTCTGGTTAGTATGTATGTATATATATATATGATACACATTATGTACAAGACATCACCAACAAGTGAAAAATACGTAAACACACACACATATACACATGCACACATATATGTAGATAGACATACACATTTAGGGAACTATGGTTAACAATCAATTTCTCTAACACCTTCATCATCATCATCATTTAACGTCTGTTGTCCATGCTGACAAGGGTTGGACAGTTGACCAGGCTTGCACGCTGAAAGGCTGAACCAGACTCCAGTCTGATTTGGTGTGGTTTTCTACAATTCGATGCCCTTCCTAATGCCAACCACTCTGAGGGTGTAATGGGTGCTTTACATACCACCAGCATGGGTACCATTTGCATAACACTGGTATCTGCCATGACTGCAATTTTGCACAGTTTCATGGCTCTACTTCTCAAGCACAACATAATGCCAAAGGTCTTGATCATTGCCTCCATGGGGCCCAACACTCGAAAGGAACTCAGCCCCTTTGCCTCCGTGAGGTCCAATGTGTGAAAGGAACTCAGCCACTTTACCTCTGTGAGGCCCAATGCTCAAACGGTGCTCTTAACATGCCACCAGCATGGGTGCCAGTTACGTGACATCAACATCAGTCATGACTATGCTTTCACTTGGCTTAACAGGTCTTCTCAAGCACAGTATATCACCAAAGGTTTGAGCCATTAGTTATTGCTTCTGTGAGGGTCAAAGTTCAAAGATCATGCTTCACCACTTCATCCCATGCCTTCCTGGGTTTACTTTACCTCTACCACAGGTTCCCTCCACAGTTAGAGATCGGCATTTCTTTACACAGCTATCCTTGTCCATATGTATTGCATGACCATACCAACATAGTTGTCTCTCTTGCACACCACATCTGATGCCTCTTATGCCTAATTTTTCCTCTCAAGATGCTTATACTCTGTTGAACATGCACACTAACATTGCACATCAAGCGAAGCATACTGACTTTATTTCTTTCAAGTCTAACCTTGTTTTCAATATTTCCTTATGTTTTATTCAATGACTACCAGTATGGTTTCCATGAAGCTAGATCAACTGAGAACCTGCTTTCCAGTGGCGCTTATCTATGATAACTCTTTTGAAAAGTTTAGTGGAAACAATATCATTACACTCAACATTAATAAAACATTTGACTTCCCAACTAAACTCTTGGTCTATGAATTGGATTCAGTTCTCTGCTAGGTCTACAATTTTCTCTCTCTCTCTCTCTCTCTCTCTCTCTCTCTCTCTCTCTCTCTCTCTCTCTCTCTCTCTCTATCTATCTATCTCTCTCTCTCTCTCTCTCCCACTGAGCTATCAATTTGAATTTTCCTTAAGACTGTCACCCACACTCATCTTGTACATTGATGACCTATTTAGTATCACCTCTAAACATGCATACTCATACGCAATTTAGACTTCACATGAAACCTGCACTACTTTGATACAATATACTTTCTACAATAGGGATATGACAATCTTGTAGCTTTCAACAACCCCCAAAATATAAGTGTATGTATAAATGAAGGACTATTCTACCTCACCCTCTCTAGTTCTTAATAGCATGCAATTAAGTTGCTACCATTACTGGTGACTTTCCCTAGAGTGTCCTTCCCTTTAGGACTAAAAATACATTTGACTGGACATATAAGGATTCCTTAGAAAAGTACTGGTTTTGGTACAAACAGAAGTTGCACATCACTAGTGTATTGATACAATTTTATCTCTAACTAAAATCAAATGTTAGTTTTAAAGTTGATATTTTATAAAATTTTATTTTATTCTGTTTTAATCAGATAGTGTTAGCTTTAAAATGAGTTTCCTTGAGTGTTTTAAACTGTCTAGGTATTCTAATTTTGTTTATTTTAGAAATTATTCCTAGAATTTATAATTTGATCACTATTCATAATGGATAAACATATTCATTGTTTTGTTTCATTACACTGTATTTTCAAACTGCAACATGATATATTTTTAATATATATTTAACAAAATTTTTCATAACTCAAAGAAGTTATTCATCAACTGATCCATTGTAATGCTTCATTGAGAGAAATTAACAGTTACAATAACTTTTTACTACTTTCCAAGAACAGAGAATAAATATTTTTAGGTGAACATAATGTGATTAATTTCCAAATTTAATTGTAGTTGATTATTAGTACATGAAGGTAAGGAGTTAAAGGAATATGTCTCAGAAAGTTCAGTAATTATTTGTGTGTAACATAAAAAACTTAGGTATGCATTTACTATGACCTCAGTATGAAAAATAAAGTCAGCTAATGTAGCAACAGCATATATAAGAACATTACTAATTTTAATGAAGATGGAATATATCAGTGCCTCCTATAATATTTAATGAAAACTACCAGAAATGTTCTTATAAACATTACTAAAACACTGCAAATTGTAAAATTAAAGTTAGAAAATAAAGTAAACTACGTTGATATTAAAGTAATTTCTTACTTTTCAACAAACTTTGCAAGCAATATAGCAGCAACACCTTTAGATGCAGAAAATATAACAGTTAGTGTATCATTCCTCCATGGTATCTGGACAGTTCTGTCTGCATAACCACCCCATAAGTCAACCACTGGCTTCCCTTTGTAGAAGACAGCAAAAGCAGCTCCAGTCTCAATTCCATCATCAATATTTTGTCTAACAGCAGAAAATAAAAATTAAAATTTTTATTAGTAAAATATTTAAAATTGAGTTTCACCTCATTAGTTCTATCAAATATCATTAGAGCAATTTATAAAGTTTTCACAAATAACACCCACCTCTCTAATATATTAGTGAGGAAGGTAAAGAGGAGGAGATGATCACAGGAAGTGGCAATATGAGGAACAGATGAAGACATATAGAGTGGACAGTATTATCTGGAATGACAAATTCACTAGTTCAAGAAAAGGAAAAATATAAACAAAGAGAGGAGGAATATAAACCAGTGCTTCAAGTTTTCTTTTTCCACTATCACATTTATTTTTTTTTTTATTACACTATCACAATGTCCCCATTTCTTATCAGGCCAAACGAATTTAGTTCTGGGTAATAGTTTGATACATATGACAACTAACCACTAAACCACTCTACTATAAGTGAATATTTAATGCATCACTTCATGACTTTGACAAAACTCAGGTATAAATTTCTTGTGTCTCATATATACACCCTTAGCTAACAGCTGAAATTTTATCTTATGCTCCGCTTTGCAGTTATATTTTCTTCATTTACTCCCACCCCATCCCCACACACACACTACATACATGTTGATTTCACAGTCCACATACAAGTTTACACAAACCTATTTATGAGATTAACAGGTGACATAGTTCAACAATGTTCAAGCATGTACATATGCATATATATATATATATATATATATATATATATATATGCATATGTACATGCTTGAACATATATAACTGCAAATCGGAGCATAAGTTAAAATTTCAGCTGTTAGCTTTACTTCATGTATGGAAATACACACAAGTTTTAACAATGTCTTTTATAAATTATACTTTAGTTTATTACTCTTTTATTCTTTTACTTGTTTCAGTCATTTGACTGCGGCCATGCTGGAGCACCACCTTTTAGTACTTATTCTATCGGTCTCTTTTTGCCGAACCGCTAAGTGATGGGGACGTAAACACACCAGCATCGGTTGTCAAGCAATGCTAGGGGGACAAACACAGACACACAAACACACACACATATACATATATATACATATATACGACAGGCTTCTTTCAGTTTCCGTCTACCAAATCCACTCACAAGGCATTGGTCGGCCCGGGGCTATAGCAGAAGACACTTGTTTATAATTTACTTGCATATGTGGTGTATATTTGGTCCTGTTTATTTATTTATTCACATTTCAAAAGTCTGTTATTGTTAACACTGCATTGTTATTGCTAATGTCATTAGTGATTGTGGTTAATATCAGTTTTCTGATATGGTGTGAAATTTTGATTTATCAATAACTTCTCAGAGGTGAAACTCTTAATATAAAACCCAACTTATGGGATAGCACTAGTACAGAAAATGAAATCTGTAGTTGTAAATTGTTCATCAGTAGAGACAGCAATAGTGTTTTAAATGTGTTTTCTTGATATGTTTAGTGATTGTTTTCATACTATTGCATATGTCTAGATTGCCATATTCTCAATACAGAATGTTATTCATGTTTCTCCTCATAGAAAGAGTTCATGTCTGCTGTTGTGAGAAGATGGCAACTGTGTGAAAATATTTCTAGGAATGTGATTTTAAATATTTGATAGTGAAACAATAGTTGGTACTCTTTGGTTATCTCCCCCATTTTATAAGAAAATTGGTACTTTTGGTCATCTCCCTCAACTAAAAAAATAGTTTAACCCTCAATAAAACAAACAAAACAAATGAAAAAAATTAATAAACATGAAAAGTGGAAAGATAAAACATCTTATTGAATCTGATAATATTTTATAACAAATCATACAAAACTGCAAAGATTAATAAACGTGAAAAGGAAAAAATTAAACATCTTACTGAATCTGATAACATTTTTATAACAAATCATACCATGCCTATTGAGGAGGCCAAACGTCAACAATGTGTTGAAATACTGAATCAAAAGGATCTAACTCTTTTAATCCAATCTCATGTTGCCAAATAAACTCAATCTTTTAATGGCAATTTTCTTAATAGGGGTGAGATAACCAAAAAGTTAATATAATGGTTGCAGCCTTTTGGCTGAAACATGTAAAAGAATGAAGGAAGAACATTAGTGTAGCAAATACTTCAGGGCAAAAAGAATAGCAGTTTGAACATGCTACGACTTTGATGGTTGAAAATGTCTGATCCAGGAAATGAGGGTTACCAAGAATGCAATTTTCTGTAGTCCTTGATTTTAGTATGTCTTCCCTTAGATCATCCTCTTTGTTACTACAAGAACTTCATCCAGACATCTTTGCAGGCTACAGTTACAGCTTGATTAATTGGATCAGTTGTGGTAGAAACATACATCTTATTCTACATTACATATGATGATTTACTCAACCAAAAAAGATTGCTCAGTTCTCAAACTGAAGAAAGAAAACATGAAATTTTGACAAATTTAAAATTTAACCCATACATGGTAAATAAATCATTTGCAAAAGATAGCATATTTATCATGATAAGAATTATAAACAATTACTATGGCAAACAAAAATTCCCTTCAAGTAACTGAGAGATTTACGACTTTTATATTTATTGGTCACCTACCTAAATGTATCTTCTACAAGCTTGAATTGAGTATCAGCATATCCTCCCATGATCTTTGGTAAATTTTTATAACAACAAACATTAAAATAATACCAATGAATTGCTATTAAAGCTACAGCAATTCCTATTTTACTTGGAATATTCATGTTTCTCTATCTGAGAAACAGTGACAAATCTTGGATGATTTTATGTGCTTTACGAACTGTAGTAGCCAAGATATAAATCAAAAATAGAATTGATTGTTGTTGACCTTCTTATATTTATTGCGCATGCTTATCAAAAAAACTTAGAAAAGAATTCAGATAATGAAAATATTGAGTGTTTGATGATAAGTAAATTACCAAATTTATAGGTTTAAAAATGCATAACCAAATATTTTCTTTTCACAACATTATTCTAAATATGAATGACAAAATATTGGTTTTTATGTAGCTCATATTCAAGGAGGGAAACAGTTAATTAATTGACCTCAGCTCTTGATGAATATATTATCAATCCCAGAAGGGTAAAAGCAAAGCTGACTATAAAATAATTTGTATTAGGAATGTAAATAATCTATATAAATACTGTAATAATGACAAAATATTAAAAGTAAAGCATAACATTGACTTAATATGTTATTTGTAAGCTATAAGATACCATTTAGTTGAACAGTAACTGAAACTTTTACAACTGTGTGAAAACTTGTGGTAAACATAAGAAAATTAAAATGTAGTATATTTGATGCTCATTGTTCTTATTTACTTAATTCACATGAATAGTACCAACTACTGGTTGAGTCATCAATAAAGAAAGTTATCTTATCTAGATGAGATAAGATTATGCTACCTATGTCTATGTACTTCTTTGTACTGCATAGATCATGGCATGTATTTTAACATCCCAGCATATTTTGTTCCCCTAGTAGAACTATTTGTCACTGCAGTTATTATTTGTCAGTGAAATATAGTTGACTACTTCATTCCTTTGTCTATTCTTGGTTTATTTATATACCAATCACTAGTCATGACAACTGCTATGTTGAAAAAATTTCTTTTGTTCAACAACTATTGACAAACAGCCACTGAAAGTAGGACATAAAGCATAGTACCTGCTGAGTCATTGTACACTGCCTGCGAATAAACATCTCATTTAAATAAACTAAAATTATTCTGCTTAGATTCTTATTTCTTTCTTGCCCACAAGGGGTTAAACATAGAGGGGACAAGCAAATCGACCCCAGTGCATAACTGGTTCTTAATTTATCAACCCCGAAAGGATGAAAGGCAAAGTCGACTTCGGCAGAATTTGAACTCAGAACATAACGGCAGACAAAATACCTATTTCTTTACTACCCACAAGGGGCTAAACACAGAAGGGACAAACAAGGAGAGACAAACGGATTAAGTCGACTATATTGACCCCAGTGCATAACTGATACTTATTTAATTGACCCCGAAAGGATGAAAGGCAAAGTCGATCTCGGCGGAATTTGAACTCAGAACATAGTGGCAGACGAAATACCGCTAAGCATTTTGCCGGTGTGCTAACGTTTCTGCCAGCTCGCCACCTTAAAATATTCTGCTCAAATTCATGTGTGTGTATAGGAGTGTGTAAAAAAAAAATTCGAAAAATCTATGGTGGAAAAGACAGATTGAAGGTAACACTTAGAAGAGTCCTCAAGGTTAAAAGATAGAACAAGGCTATAACTTCTAAAAAGAACATGGCAAGTACTCTTCTGAATGTAAGTTTAATATATATAGTGATAGAACACATCAAGTAAAAGTCTGTATGACATAAACTAAGAAAAAGCATTACATTGAGAGAGAGAGAGAGAGAGAGAGAGTATTTCTTTATTGACCATAAGGTTGAGAAAAAGAGGGGACAAAACAAACGTTGGGGTCAGGGTATCGAATGAGACGAAACATGAATAAACAAACAATTAAAATATATACAATTAAATGAGAATGAGTGAATAACAAAAAATGAAGCGGAGGACACGGTTGACCCCACAAACCACATACTCACACTGAAGACTTTGCTTTCTCCTTCTTCACAGTCTTGATTAAACAGGTTCTTTCACTCACAACATATTTGCTATAGACTTTCATCTTTTACGAAACACACTTTGCGCAGGCATTTCTTCTCCAGCCTTATTTTCCGTTTCATGTGGAAAATGAAAAAGTCGATTAGCTCGAGACTGGAGATAAACATGCCTGTTGCAATTCCTTTTACTCTCGTCTTCCACACTACTTCTTTCGCCATAGCAACTACCGAGAGAAAACAGGCTCGCTCCTCCCTATTCAGGGAGGTCAGCGGAACTATCTTCATTACAGATTCACTCGACAGTTGTGCTCTTCTCGAATGCGACAGCAGGTGTTCGACATAAGCCCAGAGTTCAGTCACCTTGGGGCATTGGACAATCGCGTGCAGGACAGTTTCACTGTCCCTCTCACATCTTGCACAAACCGGCGAAGGTGCACACCCATGTCTAAAGAGCTTATCTCGAACCGGTAAAGCTCCTCTGTAACATTGCCAGGCCAGGGACTTTTGGTAATTATCCATAGGCCCCGGACCGAATGTTCTTCGGAACAGGCTGGCCAGTTGATTTTCGTCGAAGCCCAGAGTTTCTCCTAGGACGTCGTCACACTTAAACTCTACTAACCCTCTATAGAAGAACGAGGTAGCACCCCCGCCACCGGCGTTGCCCGACTGGGAGAGAAGCACGAGTGCCTGATAGCACTCTGCATGCCACATGCCCAACCTCAGTCTACACTTGATCCATGGGTTCAGTTCGTTAAACGATGTGAACTGTGGAAATAACAGCTTGACGAACGGAGACCACACCTGCTCACCGTCCAGGTAAATCCAGAGGTGCCTAAGCCTGAGCGCATGTCTGTGCATTTTTAGCCACGGCATCCCTAACCCACCCTTCAGCGGCTTTTGGCAGCAAATAGAGCACCTTACAAGAGGTCTGCTGCCCCTCCACAAAAAGCGAAAGAGCATGCGTTCCAGTTTGTTCAGCCACGAATCGGGGCAAGGCACAACGGTCAGGCAGTAAGTGATTACAGAGGCGATAAACACCTCTGCAACCTCCGCTCAGACCATGTCTGAGTTAGGAGAGCCACCTTTCTCGCCACCTCGCTCCAGTTCTTCTCTATCTGGAGATCTGGCCCTAACCAGATTCCAAGCATTTTCACCGGTCCTTCCGTCCAACGTCCTACGACGCTGTCAGAAGACATCGACTTGCCCATCCAGGTGCCGAGTTGCAAGCCGACCGATTTATCCCGGTTGACTTTCGCTCCTGCCACCGCTTCATAGTCCCTTAAGGCCTCACCCACCCACTGTAGGTGCTCGACTCGGGAAACGATGATGGTGATGTCGTCCGCATACGCCGAAGCTGACTTTCTGCACCCTAGATCTTGCGGAGTGCCTCTCATAGTTTCCAACCTCCTCAGCAATGGCTCGAGGGCCAAAACGTAGAGAAGCGTGGAGAGAGGACACCCTTGACGTACCGAACGTTCAATGCTGAACGGCTCCGAAAGGAAACCATTTACCCGAACTACCGATTTGATGTTGCTGTATAAAGCGATGATCCATCCGCAGAAGGTCGGGTCGAAGCCAGCTGCCGCGAGGACCACCGCCAGATACTGATGGTCCACCCTATCAAACGCTTTCGATTGGTCCAAGTGGACCATAGCCCCACCCTTGCCAGGAATCCTATTTACCCTTTCTAAGGCATAGCGTAGAAAGTGGAGATTGTCGTGGATGGTCCTTCCAGGGATGGCGCAAGTTTGCGCCTCGCCAACAAGTTCACCCACGACCCGCGCCAACCTTTTTGCTAAGACCTTGGCCAAAATCTTCAACTCTGCGTTAAGCAGAGTGATGGGCCGAAAATTATCAATTAAATCTCCCTTGTTTGGGTCCTTTCTTAACAGCGCTACCACCCCTCGGCTCACAGACTTAGGAATTCTCCCATTCTGCTGCCAGTTGGTGTACACGCATGCAAGTAGGTGCCCAAACAAGTCTGGCATGCTACTATAGAGTTCGTAAGGCAGACCATCGAGTCCCGGCAATGTCCCCACCGCAGTCTGCCAACACATCCTCAACTTCTTTGGCTGTGATCGGCACCTCACAAGATTCCGCGTCCGGCTCCGATAGACGCGGCAAACCAGCTAGGAAGTCTGCAAGCTTCTCCCCGCGCTCCAGCTCGCTGCTCCTCCCGAATAGCTGGGTGAAATGATCATGAAACAACCTTGCACATCTCCTCGGGTTCATTTACTAATCGACCATTTGGGCCCGTCAAGGATCGAATGGTTGAGTTGTTGCCACGCTGGCCCTCTACCACCCGGGCCCATCCGGCTGCGTTGATCCCTTCATGTCTCATTGCACGGATCTTAGCCCTGACAATGCACCCTTCATGTTTAGCTTTGAGATGTTGGTCGAGTGCTAACCTCGCCACTAACACTTTCGATGCACTGCCTGACCTCATTGTCTTAACTAGTTCCTTTTCTACTTTGTTTCTAGCACTAGCTAGTTCTTTGCTAAACCTAATTGACTCAAATTTGATGGCTCTTTTCAGGGCGTACCACCATTTGTTGTTGATAATGGATCCAGTTAACGCCCTCATTACTAATTGTTTAATTCGATTCCTGTAGGCTTTACAGTCCAATAGTGACTTGTTTAGCTTCCAGTAACCGGTACCTCATCTACACATGCTATCTATGTCGAGCGTACAGGTCACTAATTTGTGATCGCTGTAGCTGACGATATGGTGTTGTGGACAGCTAAGTATTTTCTTTATCTTTCCTTCTAGTTATGATTCTATCAATGTAAGACCTGGACAACCCGTCGTTTTTTGCCCAGGTCCATGCTGGAGTGTCTGGGTGGTCCAGTCTGAATCTATCTGCCAATTCGAAACAACTTAGCATATCGTTGAGGTGAGGTAATCCCCTCCTATTCTTTCTCGAGCCAACATAATCTACGCTTGCATCGCAAATTATGTTGAAGTCACCTAGCAATACTAATGTGTTCGACGTGCCAAGAAAATTCTCTAGGCTTTTGAAATACTCTTTCTGCCCGGCTTTTCCTTCGCAGGGAGCATAGACAGCGACCAGCCTGAACACTTTACCACTGCTGTGCGTCACATCCAAAACGACCAACCTGCCTTCTGGATCTATAAAGACAGTTCTAATCTCTAAATCCAGGTTTTTCCTGACCAGCACTGCCACTCCTCCGCCCCCTCCAGGTCGACAGGGAGAAACGTATTTCTCGTAGCCGTTTAGAATGGGCGTAAAAGCCTGTAGCCCACTCAGTCTGGATTTGGTAATTACCACTACATCCAAACGATGCGACCTAAGGTCGTTAAGGAGGTAGCCTTGCTTCCAATATGACCCCAGGCCACGAATATTTATACAACCGAGTTTAAACGAGAATGTGAAAAATTAGTCGAAAGTTTAAAACTTACTGTTTTAACGGAAGAGAGGGTGTAGTTTCACCCTCCTCTTTTCTGTCTGTGAGTGTTGTGTTTTGCGAGGTCAGTTTTTTTGCGAATTGCCTGTACAGATGGCTTGAAAAGTTCATCTGTAACGGGCCGACGTCCTCCACAAAAGATTTTTTTATTTCAAAATAATCAGCGTTATCTATTGTATAAAATTTGACATTTTCAGAAATAGTACTATTTATATCTGTTACGATATATTTTTTCGCCGATTTCATTAAAATAATTTTTTCTCTTAATGGGTTATTGTTTTTATTTATCGCCGTGAGGGTGTTTCTTTTCTTTTTGTTAGGCGATTGTGGAGGGGTGTGTGTGTGTGTGTGTTTGTGGGTGTGTGTGTGCTTGTAAAAACATGGGTGTTTGTAGGTCTGTGTGTGCTTGTGGTAGGTGTGTGTGTGTTTGTGTGTGCTTTTTCCAGTGTGTGTGTTTTTTTGGCTAACTGTGTGTTTGCGACTGTATTTGTGGGTGTGCTTGTCTGACTCGGAGTTTAGTCCTGTGTATCCAAAGAGGGTGGATTTTTCCGTTTCCGTCTTCTCTTTGAAGGTTCTATGGTGACCCACTCCTGGATGTTGTTGTTGTTGTTTTCTCCCGTTGTCGGCTGAACTTTGGCAATTGGGGTGCGCGACGTGGCTGCTATTTCTAGCGGTGTAGTTGTTGTTTTCGGCGTCGTGCTTGCCTCTGCAGTATTTTCTTTGGCTGTCTTCTTGCAGCTCGACCTTAGGTGGCCTTTCTCACCACATTTATAACACCTAGGCTTTCTTCCCTCGACTATTACCATCATGCTGGTATTATCTCCAATGGTGAGGGAGCTGGGCAATTTTTCCAAGTCTGAGGGGTTTGCTTGGATCACAAGCTCTAAGTCATGTGGCGATATCTCTTAGACTGAAGAATGGCAATTTCTTCCTCTTTGCCTAAGAGAATCGCTGCTATGACAAAGTCCACATCTATTTCGGGAGGAATGTCAGTGACCGTTATTCTGGAAGTTCTCATTCCTAAATAAAATGGTAGAACTACATCTTCCGACTTCAACATTCTTGTTGAATGTTCCCTAGCTTTTTCTTCGCTAGGGAAACGCACCTCTACCGTGCCGAAGCGACTACCCCTCGTTATATAAGTAGTTTGTTGCCATATCGGCCTCAAACATTTTTCTATGGCTTCTCTCTGCACGAAGTCAATTTTACTATTTTTCACATTATATGTCTTGTATATGACAGTTTTTCTCTCCGTCGCGTAAATTAATTCACTGGGAGGGAACAACTTCACATTATCACCTTCTTTTTTTAATAAACTTTGGTACTTCTTTAATTCTTCTTTGTTAATAACGATGTTTTCACAGGGGCGAGTTGCTGCACTCGCAAAATCTATTTTTTACTTTTCCTGTTGTGTAGTAGCTTCGCTAGACATATTGTCGTCTGCTTTTGTAACAAGCGCGTGAGACGTCTCTTTACTTTTACCTTCCTCCTCCCACATTTTCGCCTTCATGCCTTCAAACAAATTTTCAATGTTTTCCTCCGACTCGGAGGAGATTGGTGGCAAATTCATGTTTTTCGTCGCTTCCCCCTTGAAACAAGGGGGAAATAACAGCAGAACTCTGCTGCAACAGCATAAAAGAAGTGGCCTCGACGATCAAATCAGCAAATTTTCAAACTTTTCAGCACAAAAACAATCTTTCACTGCGGAGCAAAGAATAACACAACCTATCAGAGAGGAGAGAGAGAGAGAAGAGAGAGAGAGAGAGAGAGAGAGAGGGAGGGAGAGAGAGAGAGAGAGAAGAGAGAGAGAGAGAGAGAGAGAGAGAGAGAGAGAGAGAATGCAACTCAATTTAAGCATAACAGACTTTTTGTATTACACAGTTTTAACACAATGTTTGAAGTGTCCCAGAAAGATTTACCCATTGATATTTCTTAACTATTCAAAATAAGCTAAAGTTGGGATAATGAAATTTAGCAAAAACATTCTAATGTAAATTGTCAATCCATTGCAGTAATTACATTTCAAAATGACCACTTTTTGCCTTGATCATCATAGCCTGTAAACTAATGGTCACCTCTTAATTGTACCACCTCTTAATCCGATTTGACCCATGAAGACAAAAGGGCTTTTATCAGATCTGGCACATTTGAATAGGGGCAAGCAGAAACATTACTCTTTAAGATGAACCAGATAGCAATATCTATGGGATTAGGGTCTGGACTTAATGGAAACCTTATCATCTTGTCTCAAAAACTACTGAAATGTTTTTTGCACCACTGCTGTGCCAAATTAGATATGTAGGTCAGAGCCCCATCTTGAGTGAAAATGCAATGGTCATAAAAGGTTTCTGTGACCTATGGCAACACTTTCTCATCCAACATTTCCACATAAACTTCACTGCTGATCTTGATGCCAGTAATGGTGAAGATCAAGAGAGGCCTGGACCCATCAGATGCAACTGCAACTCACACCATGAGTGAAATTGGCTTCTGATGGCATAAATGACTCCTGCTACCTTTAGAAAAATCTCCAGTATTATGTGCATAAAGCCTGTCATTTTACTTGTTGGTAACTGCCTCCACAGTGAAGATCTTCTCAATGGACCAGATCAACACTTTGATAGCAGTGTACTTCATCTCAGCTAACTTAGTTTTACACCTGTCAAGCTGTTTCTTTTTGGAACCTGCTGAAATTAACTACCAGGATTGTTTCTTGTATGCAGTTAGCTTTAAATCCTCTTTAATAGTCCTGTGCATTGACGATTTCGAAATATCAAGAACTTTTACAGTTTTTCTTGCACTCCTGCAGGGATTTTGGTTCATTCACTTCTTCACAGCCACAAAAGTTTGCTTGGTGTGAATTGATTGTTTCCTAACAGGAATTAGCTTACTAGAGGTAGTAGAAGACTCTATATATCATTTCCAGGTGTTGAAAACTATTTTATGGCACACATTCAATTATTTTGCTATGCCCTTGTTGCTCATTTCAGCTATTTCCAAAGTAACAATCTGGTCACATTTTGCTTTTGATGCCTTGTTTGTTTACAAACCTGTTATAGATGAACAAAACAATAGACGCATGAACAAAAGACATATCCAAATCATTATATAAAATGTAGATAATATTACCTGAACCAATATTCCTTAGGAAGAGTTTTAAACATGGGTAAATCTTAGACACCCTGTACAATAGAAATATTAATTTCAAATTTTAGCACAAGGCCAGTAATTTCAGTAAAAGGGATAAGTCAATTACATCAATGTTCAATTGATTACACCAGTGTTAAGCTGGTACTTATTTTATCAACCCTGGAAGGGTGAAACACTAAATCAACCATGGCAGAATTTGAACTCAGAACGTAAAGACAGATGAAATGTTGCTAAGCATTTAGCCCAGTGATATACAATTAAAATATCAACACCAAATATGGTGTGGTAAGCAACAGAATTTTGAACAGGAAGTAAGGAATGCTGGATTACATGTACTGAAAACACAGAATAAATTGAAATGGTTAAAATGGCACTAAATGAAGCAGAAAACATATAAATAAACATAAGATACTAATAAATAAATTAGCCCCATGATGGTAGGGATTTAAAAATTTACAGTGAAACACCTGAAATAGTCAAACTTGAAATCATCTTAACAAATGTGCACCAAGGTGATTGGTTGATGAAAAAACAAAAGATCTATTGGCTAATCTCCTATCTCAAACTGTTATGGAAATTACTAATGGGTATTTTTTATGAGCAACGCAAGTAATCATTTGATACAGAACAAATTATTACCTATTGAATAGAAGTGGTGCAGAAAATACTCAAAATGCACCAAACACCATCTTGTAATTGGCAAAGAACAATAAAGAATTTCAAACCAAGACAGACAAACTTGTGTGTGGTGTGGGTCAACTTCAAAAAGGATTACATGATGATACACCAATCATGGATCATGGAGTCAATTAGAATGTCTGGTATAGGTGAGAAATGTATCCTCTCTCATCATGAATGACTTAAAGATATTTGAAAACAACAAAAATTCAGTTCTGAAAATAAAAAAAAGGAATGGAATTTGGTATATCAAAATGCATGACTTTAGCCATGGACAGAAGGAAGAGTAAACATTTTTGGGCCAGAGTTGATAGAATGAGTTGAAGTCAGTTCTTTATCATATATTTATTGTTACTTTAGGAAGAAAAACCATATATCAGTCCTGTTGCGCAAAAAGAAGAAAGAATAGAAAAACAAGGTTTGTTTAGCAAAATCATGGAGGGATTTTTCTGTGTGGTTAGTTAGAGTAGTGTTCATATTTTGCTAGTAGTCAGGTTTGTTAAAACAGAATCAGCCAAAATTATTCACATGATAGAAGTTCTGTCAGCCTTCTTGAGATAGTATCAGCTACAAAAAGAATTTTATTTAGTCATACTTTATTGCTCACAACTCTATCAACTTCTAAAGCTTTTACTTGTCAATAGCATGTTATCTTCCAGACAGATTAACAAGAATGAGCTTGCTACCTACTGCACAACTTAATCACCAAATCTGTTTTAACCAGATTCCAAGAATTCCTACTTGTTTATAAAGGAAATCATTGGTCAAGTTTTTGCTGTTGTCATTCAAAGAATTTGATGCCCAATTTTTGGCACTCATGTAGTTAGAGGGGGGAGGGACAGTGGGGGCAGTCTGCTCCTGGCAGTGCTTTTATAGGGGTAGCACCACTTTTGGGTCTGCTGTAGGTAATATGTATGTTTTGTGGAGGACCAGGGGTGGCAAACTGAAGGACCATTCCAGGTAGCACACTCTCTAATTACGCTAGTGATTGTTGGGTATCATTATTTAGAATTTTCATGACATTATCACTCAATTTGAAAAATACCGTTTTGCTGTTTACTAGATTCTTGGTGAAAAAATGAAACCAGGTCCAGCTTGAGGCACAAACCTGCCACATTTTAATGGAATAGTCCTATCTGAAGAAGGGATTTTTAAAACTTGATTGCAACGGTTAGAAGTATCTAGACATACTGAAACTTTATGAGTTTATGCATAAGGAAATAAAGAACAAGTGGAAATAATATATCTGAAATATATACAGCTAGTATTGAAGTCCAAACTAAATTCAAGCAATTTAATAAATGTGATTATGACATGGGGAGTGGCCATCATGCATTACTGTTCTGGAATTGTGAATTAGATGTAAAGAAGAAATAGATGCATCAGACAGAAAATGAGAAAAACTCTAGCTCACATGGAGCACTTAATCTAAAGCCATTTATAGATGAAATGGAAGATTAGAGGGAAAAGTCTTCTTAGTATTTCTGATTGTGTAAGTAGATGAAGTGCAAAAGTCAATAAACCATTACTTTGCAAAAACTGAATAAGAACTACTGAAATATTATGTAACTAGGACTTACTTGTTTTGAACTTGAAGAGAAGGGAGCATAACAAAGTAGGATAATTTGGGAAAGAATGAAAGCATTAGCATAAGTGTACTTACACATAATTCTACAGGAACTCTAACTAGGTTATAAAAATGTCACAACTCTTCAATGAAGAACATTCAGCAATGACAGTGGATTTTCTGAGATATAGATGGACACAAGAAGGGACCTGATCCCTTTTTCTGAAAACAAAACAATCTCAATCCCAGATACAAACTGGAAGTGACTCACTTCCGACAAGTTGTGAAAACTAATACTAAATAGTAATACAGTAGACTTATCATTGGAGATAACACTCCACCTCCATAAACCATGGGGTATTTACTGAACAATGCAAAAGAAATATAAATATTGACTCTACAGATAACAGACACACTGCAACAGTACAACTATTTACTCAGATACTCACCAGCACCCTCAAGTAAAATAATTCTGGTAATCAGTCACTCTAATTGACTAGACTTAGTTTTCAACTTAACAGATCTAACATGTCCGTCTCTTTCTTTCACTACCTCCTGTACTACTGCCATAGACCATAAATTCCTTGGAGTGTTTTCTCCTGACATCAGCTCCCCACCATATGAGAAGCTGCTGGTGGGTTAAAAAGCCAATCTATGTTTCAATTCAATGCATAAGCTTGGATATCGGTTTAAGATAACTCCTGTAAACCCCTTTTTAACTTAGCTGTAGCCCCAACAAAGTTTGTACCATTGTCTGAGTAAACCTTCTCTGGGTGACCCCTTCTAGATATAAATGTGCGAAAACAATTGATGAAAGATTTGGTGTCTAAACTATGTAACATCTCAATATGTACTGCTCTAGTCACAAGATATGTGAACATACAACCATAATGCTCTACTTCTGAATGGTTGACTTTGACCATGAAATGTCCAAAGACATCTACACCAATGTATGTAAATGGAGGTTTATCTGATTCAACTTTCTCCCTGGGTAGATTTACCATAATTTGAGAAGCTGGTTTGGCAAATAACTTCCTACAAACAACACATGAACAGATAACTTTCTTGACAACAGATCTGTCACCTGTAATCCAATAATGCTGTCTGATAAGTCATAAAGTTCATTCTCTCCCTACATGAGCTTTTCTGTGAAAATGAGCAGCAATACACTCAGTAATGACATGTTTACCTGACACTATAACCAGATTCTTGATTTCAGCTGTAGACTCAACCAATCTACCACCTACCCTGAGAATACTAGCATCATCCAGAAACGGGTGGAGTGACCTGAGGGACTGGATTTGCTGATACATTTTTTCTCAATAATCTATCTAATTCATCTTCATAATGTATTTGCTGAGCTCTCATGATCAGAGGCAACTATGCATGCTGGATTTCTTCAACACATATTTTTGCTCATCTGTAGGATTCATACTACCTACCTGAAGAGTATTGCACATCCTAATTGGGTTTTTTCTGATCTCCATCTCACCCAATAACAATTCCCCAATATTCTTGTATGGTTGCCATTCATTAGTTTTGTGTTGCCTCAAGAAGGTGGGTCCACGAACCAAACTTGCTATCTAACCTGCTAAACACCAGATCTTGACTAACAATGTACACAGGATTGTTTCTGCTTGATACATAATGCCACTGATTAGGTTGTGACCCTTCTCTGATAAGACTAACTTTATTTTCTATAAATATCTGGAACTGTTTGGTTTCATTTATAATGTATCCCATAATTCAATCACTGAATGATCATCTTGTGACCAACCAACTTCATTAATCCCCTCGTTTTCCAATTTCCATAATTTATGTATGTCATTTGTAACTACAGGGGGTGACATAGTAACAAAGTTAGATATGACTTGACGACTAACCTTTTTAACCGGTGATTGGTCATTGCTACACCAACTTTACTTTTCAACTGCTTTTCAATGACTTGGGAGTCTTATGCAAAATTTTTTCTACTGTTGCTGCTTCATGTAGAAATCTAGGCAAGTGGGGTCACAATCACCACCGCGATAACAAAGACAAACATTGGTTTTCATTTTTTGGAGCCATTTATTTTCTTCTCGTACATAACATCATGCAGGTGTACTGCGTGTATATACAAATGTATCGCAAGTGTATGGTAGACTACAAAATAAGAAAACTACAAAATAAGACAAACTAAGATAAAAATTATTTGAACAGGGTTTTACTGATATTTGACTTCCTGATATACAGCTTTCTTGTGACAAAGTTTGATTGCAAAATACATTTAACATGTTTATTATAACTGATACACACGTGGGTGAAAAGAACCGAGTGAGGAAAAAATGATACATACACTGAAACACTTTCACCTATGGATATACAATTATCTATGCCTCATTATATGTCTCAGGTTAATGTAAGGAAAACAACTAGATATATTTAAATTATCTTACAAAAACTTTGTCAGTTCATCATTCTGGAAGCAGCAATGGTACAAAACCATGTTCGCAGTAACATGAAATAACCAGAGAAGAACATTCAGCGATGACAGTGGGTTTTCTGAGATATAGATGGACACAAAAAGGGACCTCACCCCTTTTTCTGGAAACAAAACAACCTCGATGCCAGATGCAAACCGGAAGTGGCTCACTTCCGACAAATAGTAATATAGTAGACTTATCGTTGGAGATAACAGTTACTTCATATAAGGCAGCGAACTGGCAGAACCGTTAGCACGCCGAGCAAAATACGTAGCTGTATTTCGTCTGCCGTTACGTTCTGAGTTCAAATTCCGCCGAGGTCGACTTTGCCTTTCATCCTTTCGGGGTCGATAAATTAAGTACCAGTTACACACTGGGGTTGATGTAATCAACTTAATCCATTTGTCTGTCCTTGTTTGTCCCCTCTATGTTTAGCTCCCTGTGGGTAATAAAGAAACAGATAACAGTTACTTCATAAGAAAATATGAATGCAGCAGTTCCAACAAGTGATCAAGAGTGCACCAGAAAAAGCTCTAAATAAACTTGGTACACAAAAATTCTATAATAAACCCAAATTTCTATAACTGAACACTATTGAACAGATACCATTATGCATGACATCAAAAAACTGTTGCACTTCCTCCAAACAAAAACATAAGCAGATATTAAATTAAGAATAGACATATCAGGAATGTGAGAATGTCCAACAACAAAAGTGAAAGTAATATCTATAACTGTCAGAGCATTCGATTCAATTAATAAAAACCTATCATACACCTGAAATGGTTAGATGTCAAAACAGACGTATCTACTCAAAAATCGACCTTCCTTGGAACAGCTCATATTCTTAAGAAGATATTTTCTAAGGATTTATTTAAGGCTTGACATAAAAGGAAAAAACAGTAGAAAGGGTCATAGCTCAATTATTTAGGAAGAGAGTTAGTGTTGATGAGATGCAGTCCAGATTTGTAGTGGGTAGGAGCACAATTGATGCTATATGCCTGGTTAGGCAACTGCAGGAGAAGTAATTAGCCTGTAGCGGATTCTCTCTCTCTGTTATGTATACATGAATACGGACGTAGTAGATAACAGCTAGCCTTCGGCCACTCCTTTGAACCCTGTTGTGTCCACTACTCTGATTGGTTGGTATTGGTGCAATCTATTATGCACCAATGTGCTACCCAACCAATCACAGCCTTCTGACAAGACAGTCTCTTCCAAACAATCTGGTGAACCAATAGCGTGGTATAAAATGCTAGTTTCAACACCATATTTCGTCTTTCGGTTCTAGACCTTCTAAGGTCTAACCACTGACCACAGCCAGTTCCAGTGACAACACCAGCAGCCACATTGGAGACTCAACATTCGTCCAACAGCATACAGCAATCTCCATCTCCGTCACCTTCATCTTAACGTCATCAACAATATCTCTCTACATACACAGTGACCAGCAACATTTGCTCAGGTTCATTTCAACACTTCATGAATCACTTCACCATGGTTAACAGCAAATACAACCTGTGAGAACTTCCTGTATCAAGTGACCAGCTGCAGCATAGTAACCACAGCTTCCTGCACGACATGTGCCTCAACCGGCTCTGCTTCTTTGCCATAAGTTCTTGTTACAGCAATTCAGCTATTGTGTACCTTTGCTACGAACTGGTATTTATCATCCTTGTGTCTGAACATTCTTCTAGCGTCCTATTATAGACTCTTTCAATACTCTGTATTTAATGTACACACATACACATTATGTATACATGACGACATGTCTATTATTGTTATTATTATGCATATATGACACACACACACAGACACACATATTAACCTATCAATAAAATCTTCTCTTAACATTCTACCGGTTGTGTCTCTCTTTTCCTTCTGGCACTTGGACTCATTTATCACTTTTCGTATTTTATTGTAAACGATCGTGCGGTGTACTAAAGGAGCCATTCACGTCACCTATCCTTTGCACAGTCGTTCTACAAGCCAAAAATAAACTTCTGTACTTAGCTGTTGTTGACATGGAGAAAGCCTTTGACAGGGTTCAATGCTCCCTTATCTGGTGGTCAATGCAGAAGTTAGGGATAGATAAATGGTTAGTGAGAGCAGTACATGGATGCTGCCAGTAAGGTGAATGTTGGCAATGAGTATAGCAATGAATATAGCAAAAGAATATACAGGTAGGAGTGTAACAATGAAATCAGTGTACAATGTACAAGGCTCAGTTCTCAGTCCTCTCATGTTTATCTTAGCCCTCCGAGCCTTAACAGAGGAATTCAAGACCAACTGTCCCTGAGAGCTCCTCTACATTGATGACCAGTTTCTTATAGCTGAATCACTACCTGACCTAGAAAAGAAATTTCAGATGTGGAAACAAGACCAAAATCCTAGTAAGGAGGAGAGCAGACAAACCACAAGTCCCTTCTGGGAGATATAAGACGGTGTTGGTAGAAGCTCCATATGTTGTACCCAGTGCAAGATTTGAACATATAAGCGATGTAGAGGTATCACAAGAAGGTTGATGAAGAATATAGTCTTTGTGTGTGGTAAATGTGCATTAAAAATGTGCAGACAATAGGCTCCCTCACATGCTTGGGGGGATCATAAGAAGTAGTAGATAGCTTCTGTTACCTAGGAGACTAAGTTAGGTGGAAGAAGTTCTGAAAGTGTGGTTGCTAGGATAAGAACAGGCTGGGCAAAGTTCAGAGAGCTTCTACATTTGCTGGTAACTCCCTCAGAGTACATGCAACAATATTACATGACAGTGAAACATAGGCTTTGACTACAGTGGGCTTGCAAAAGCTTGAAAGAAATAAAGCTAGCATGTTCCACTGGATAGATAATGTCAGTGTGCATATATAAATGACAGAGTATAAATGATTTGAGAGGAAAACTGGGTATAAGAGGCAGCAGACGTTGTATGCAAGAAAGTAGGCTGTGCTGGTTTGGTCATGTGATGCATATGGGTGAGGACAGCTGCGTAAAGAAGTGCCATGCTCTAATTGTGGAGGGTACTAATAGAAGGGGTAGACCAAGGAAGATGTGGAACTAAGTGGTAAGAAAGGATCTTTGGATACTGGGCCTCACTGAGGAAAAGATAAGGGATCAGGAATTGTGGTGATTTACTGTACTTGATAAGATGCATCAAGCTAAGTAAAATTCTGTCGGGTACCAGTGCCACTTAAATAGCACTTGTGCTGGTGCTGCATAAACGCACCCATGCCAGTGGCATGTAAAAAGCATTTAGCACTCTCTGTTAAATGGCTGGCATTAGGAAGGGCATCCAGCTGTAGGAACCATGCCACAACAGACAGTTGAAGTCTTGACAACTCCCTGCTAACCAGCTCCATGATGATGACAATGATGAATCTGACTGGTCAATCTAAGCAGGAAATCGCATTATTTCTTTTTCTTCATCATCATCAATCATTCGATGTCCGTAGTTCCATGTTAGCAAGCTGGGGAGTTGCACCAGACTCCAGTCTGATTTGGCAGGGCTTCTATGGCTCCAGTCTGATTTGGAGTGGTTTCTATGGCTGGATGCCCTTCCAAATGCCATCCACTTTACAGAGTGTGCTGGGTGCTATTATGTGGCATCACACAGGTGGTTTTGTATGGTGCTGCACAGGTGCTTTAACGTGACACTGCCATGAGTGATTTTCACTACCAAAGGAACTGGTCTTCATACTGCTGCTGTAGAATACGGGTCTTCTTGAGTACAGCAAGGCTCCAGGCATTTCAGTCCTTTGTTATCTCACCTGAAAGGTTCAGCATCCTGAGGTCATTCTTCAGGTACTTCATTTCATGTCTTCCTGGGTCTCCCACTTTCATGTTTCATCTACTTTGAGAAATCGCTACTTCTTTATGGAGATGTTGGCATTCTTTAGCTTACTAACCAACCACATGGTTCCGGGTTCAGTCCCACTGCGTGGCATCTTGGGCAAGTGTCTTCTGCTATAGCCCCGGGCCGACCAATGCCTTGTGAGTGGATTTGGTAGACGGAAACTGAAAGAAGCCTGTCATATATATGTATATATATATGTGTGTATGTGTGTGTGTTTGTGTGTCTGTGTTTGTCCCCCTAGCATTGCTTGACAACCGATGCTGGTGTGTTTACGTCCCTGTCACTTAGCGGTTCGGCAAAAAAGACCGATAGAATAAGTACTGGGCTTACAAACAATAAGTCCCGGGGTCGATTTGCTCGACTAAAGGCGGTGCTCCAGCATGGCCGCAGTCAAATGACTGAAACAAGTAAAAGAGTAAAAGAGATATGTGTGTGTGTGTATTGTTATATAGCACGTTCAAAAGGCGTACCTTTGTCAATGATGTACCTCTACTCAACTACTGAACTCAGATTTCCAATGACTCAACTCAACAGAACTGAACATAGAGGGGGACAAACAAGGACAGACAGGACACCACAGAAGGGTCAATACATAGAACGCATATGAATGAAATGATTATATAATAATGAAATTATGAATGGTTGCATATGCCCCTCATCACATACAGTACCATTAATCTTGTTTACAATCAATTATTATCGGATATTTAAATAACAATTAACTAACATGTAACATACCATTGCAAGTCACCAATCCATGTATTATCCCGCGGTCCACATCGGATTCCTGATGCATTGTCTTTCCAATAAAAACAGTCTTATTACTCGCTATCCATTGACAGAGGGCTATCACATCACTCCGGTCGATTACTGGTTCCACCTTTTCAAACTCAACTTCAAACTGTACCGTTCCCATGTCGTACCTGTTTTTCAACTCTTCATAGCAATTCAGTTCTATTATTATTGCTTTAGTACCATCCTTAGGTAATTTAACCCATATTACTGACTTCATTTTCAGGATCTCTGTTTCCGTATGTATATTCTTATGGTACTCTACATAATACCATCTCTTCTTCATCTGATTTTCACCTCCTCTTTCATTCCTTTTTACTTCACCTCTCTTCAATCTCACCTCCGGAGGAGAAATTTTCAAACTTTCCTCTTCTGTTTTTCTTGTCACCATTTTTTCTCCGTTACTTCCCATCGCCTCTTTTTTCTTTTTGAGCTTCTCTGGTGGAGAACCCCTTCTACATTTTCTTTTCCGTGGTTTCACCTCCACTAATTCCTCTTTTGTATCCACTGTTTCAGTTCCTTCTACACATTCCACCACGTTTGCCTCTCTCTGCGTCGAACTCTCCTCCCTCTCTTTTTCCTTGTTTTGAGGGCAGTCCGCTTTTTTTGTGTCCTCTTTTGCTACACAAAACACATTACAAAGGCCTGCCCTCTACCACCACATTCAGCTTGTTTCCTTCGGGCAGTACTATTTCTTCAATTATGGAATTCAGGTCTTCCAGGGTGGCTTGAATTTTCATTTCTAGCCCATAAATTCAACTTTGGAGTTCTTGTTGCCTTTAATATTTTCAGACTCTGTTTCACATGGAACAAGACTGCCGCCATAATCCACGTCTCGTCATATTCAGGTGAGATTTTACCCACCTTTACTCTCGCCATTCTTTTCCCACAGTAACTCGGTAGGAAAGCCCACTCGTCATTCCTAATCGCGTCTACTGCACGCTCTGCTGCTACTTCCTCAGATGCGAACAGGACTTCTACCACTCCGAGCTTCTGACTTCTTGTTACAAAAGTCGTCAGGTATTTAATATCTTTGAGTGCCTTTTCTACTCTCAGTCGTTGTGGTTTCAATTTTTCTTGTGGATAATCTTAAAGTCTTATACAGGACCGTTCTTTTTTGTAAACTTTACAAAAATTCCTTTGGCAGTACCAGAGAGAGTGCTGTTCCTTGATTCGTTGACAATTTTCCACTTTCTTTAATTCTGTCTGTTTCTACCTTTACGTCCATCACTGTTAACGAGGGCCACCGCTGCATAGCTCTGGCTCAAGGTATTCAAGTTCTCCATTATACAATTGAATTGCTCTATGCTTTCTCTTTATTATAGGCATATAGCCTTTTTTATAGAATGGACATTACAAAGACAAATGTAGAGTACATAAAATGATTAACAAATGAATTATGAAGGGTGAAATTATAATAATGAAATGACTTTCTACCCCACAAAGTAGAAAATCCCATTTTACTGTTTTTATAATCAATGATTTTGTCCAGTATGCATCATGTTTATATTGCATAAGGTATTAAGTCTGTATACATTACCACTGTGGCAATTCATCATATTGAAACCGCTTTCTTGTAATTTCCGCTCTACTTCCAAATGTCTCTTTTAGTCTTGCCGCTCTTTCGTTCTCAAGTAGCACTACTTTCATAATATGGTTCTCTTCATTATCTACTAATTTCACTCTTATTATATCTTTCATTTTTGCTATACGCTTTTCCATTTCCACACTTTTCTCATACACTGCTGATAATCGTTCATGTTTTTCTTTGTGTGGCTTTCTCGGCTGTATTTCTTCACTCTCTACACCAGTAACTGGTGTCTCCATTTCTGTTTGTTGTTCGTTTTCTTGTCTCTTCTGTCCTTCCTCCCCTCCACTCATTGAAGGTTCCGGCTCTTGAGTTCAATCCTCCATTGCTTCTTCATTTCTTCTTTTTTTTCTTTTTTCCTTTCCTCCACCTTCCTTTTCTTTTTCGGTGGAGATTCACTATTTCCTTCCTTCTGCACCACTGTAAACTTTATTTCCCTCTCCGATATTACATTCACTTCCATTTGATGCCCCTCCTCCACCGTTCATGTTTCTGGGGACACTTTGCCTTCATGTGCCCCCTTACTCCACATTGGAAGCAAAATGGTGGGCTACCCTCCACTATGACTCTCAGCCTGGTCTCATCGGGTAGCACTATCTCATCTATCATTTTGTGGAGGTCAGGCAGGCTGATAAGTACCATCACTTCTAGGCCATACCCCCACCAGTTGACCTCCACTGTCTTGAATATTTTCAGTATCTCTACTTTCTCCTCTGTATTGTAGAGGATGGCTGTCACAAGCCAGTCTCCGTTAATTTCGGGTAACACTCTCCCTATCCTCACTCTGGCTGCGTGTCTGCCACAGTAAGTAGGCAAGAGTGTCCACTGTACTGATTTTAAAGCTACGGTGGAGTACTTCTTTGCTTTGTTCTCATTAACGAAGCATACCTCCACCGTGCCAAATTTTCATCTTCTGTTAAAGAAAGTCGTCACTTCCTTAACTTCTTTCAAACACTCCTCTATTTCTTCAACACCTGCTATTTCTACTTTTCTTGTATTTATGTTCAGCATTCAGTTAGTGATTATTTTCCTTTCCGACTTCTCTGTTATTTCTTTGTGGGGTGTCAGTCTCAAACATTCTCCTTCCTTCTTCAACAGGTTATCAAACCTTTTGTAATCAATATCTTTCACTTCCAGTTCCCGTATTTGCAGTAGCTTCGCGGTCAGGCTTTTGCGTGTCACCGCAGCATAACTGCCTGTCTGGGTCTGCGTGTTCATAGTTTCATTATTTACTGCTTCCCCCATAAATGGGGAAGCCAAATAAAATCTTCAACGAATTCAAAAAATTACAAATTCAACAATCACAATTTGAACAATTCAACAATTCCACAATTCAAATTAACAAAGCAACAACTCACATGTGAGCGAAATCAAGATACAACAAAAGGTGGTTCTATGCTACGCCTGTCTAGCTATCACATCCACTATATATATGTATTGGACTAGCCTACTTATCGTCTGGGGGTATCCACACAACACTTCCCCCTTTTGAGAGTTTTTTTTTTTTCTAAACCCAAATTTATTTCCTTGGTGAGAAACTGGGGCATATCTTTTTCTCTTAGTGTTAATTTCCATCATTTTTGTAGGTTGGACCTACGTGTCAGTTCTGCTTCTGCTTGTGGTTTTGGGACCTCGAACAAATCATACCATATATCCATTGGTTCCTCTCGCCTCTCTTGAGTTTTGGTATATCTGCTTTTTAATTGGTTTATATGCCTTCTGGGTTCATATTTTGATCCTTTTACTATGTACATCACGTTACCCAGACGTACAGTTACAGTCCCTTGTTCCCAGTCCTGTTTTCCGTTTCTATATATTTCAAAATACACTTCATCGTCCGTGTTAAAAGATTTCGTTTTTCTTCCCGAATTTTCTATTTTCTGTTTCCTACTCGGCAACAATTTATCAAAAGTAGAACGAATTTTTCTAGAAAACATCAAATCTGCAGGTGACCTACTCTATTCTGCATTTGGATTCAGTGTTATTCTATACACCTGCAAAAACTTCGTCATTTTTGTATCTTCAAGTGTTTCCCATCTGGTCTTTCTTAAATCTCTCTTGAATGTGTCGACGAATCTTTCCGCTAACGCATTTGACCTTGGATGGGATGACAGAGTTAATACATGGTTCATTTGAACCGACTTACAGAATCTTTCGAACACCTTCTCCATGAATTGTGTACCATTATCTGACAATCGTATCTGGCACCCCATAACGAGTGAATAATTCTTCCAAGAAGTCAATTGTGGTTGGCCATTTGGAATAGCTATCCACCACAATGATATAATGAGAGTCATTTATTGGTCCTGCGAAATCCACATGCAGTCTAGACCATGCCGAATCCATTTTTGGCCACGGATAAATCTGCACGGGGGTGGGGGGTGGCTTTGCTGCCATAGCGCATCCCCTACACTGTTTTACCAGTCTCTCAATTTGCTTGTCCATATTCGGCCAATAAATGTAACTCTTCATGAGGCTCTTCATCCGGACAATCCCTGGATGCCCTACTTTTAATACTCTGTATTGCAGCACTTCAGGTATTACCACTCATTGTGCATATAATAATACCTCATCACATACTGAGTAGTGCTTTGAACCTGCGTCCCGCTCATTTATATTTTTCGTGTTACTCAACATTTTTTAAATCTTGTTTATGAACCTATCTTTTCCTGATTCCAATTTAATTAGTTCCAGCGTTACCGGCAAATCATGTACTACATTGCACAAAATGTTCTTCAGTTCCATTTCAAGTTTTAACGATGCAATCATCATGTGTTCAAAAAGTTCCTCATATTTTGGAATTAGCCTCGACAACCCGTCTGCGTGTCCCATTTTTAATGATGGCAAAAACTCCATCTGAAAATCGAAGTTCAACAGGGTAGTCCACCAGCACTGTAAGCAGTTTGCTGAGCATGTGGGATACCCTTTTTCAAACTGAAAATAGACAGTAATGGTCGGTGATCCGTTTGCAGTGTAAACTTCCTCCCATGTAAGAATTTATGGAATTTTTTACTGCGAAGATTAATGATAACGCCTCTTTTTCAATCTGGCTGTAGTTTCTTTCCGCTGGTAATAGAACTCTTTTATTTCCTTGGTGAGAAACTGGGGCATATCTTTTTCTCTTAGCATTAATTTCCGTCATTTCTGTAGGTTTTCTCTTCCTGTTTGACCTACATGTCGGTTCTGATTCTGCTTTTGGTTCTGGGACCTTGAACAAATCATACCATATATGCATGTGCAATAGCTTTGATTTTACCATCATTAAATGTATGCGATATCATAGCTCCTATACCATATTCACTGGCATCCAATGCCACAATTATTTTCAGGTTTGGGTCGAAATGAGTTTATGATAACTGATGTTAACCGCTTTTTTAATTCCTCGAATGCTTTCTGACATTCGTTTGTCCAGTCCCATTTCGAGTCCTTCTTTAACAACTTGTTCAACGGAGCTCTTAGCTCATACATTTTAGGTAATAAGTGGTAATAATTTATCAGACCTAAAAATGCTTGTAATGTTGTTTTGTTAGTGGGAGGAGGCATTTCTTTTATCGTGTGAACCCTAGAAGGGTGCGGTTTTCAACCGTTTTCATCGATAAACTGTCCTAAGTACTTTATTTTTGTCAAGAAAAATTCACATTTATCCTCACTTACTTTAAACCCGTAATCGTTTATCTGTTTGAAAACCTCTTCTATATGTTCAATATTTTGTTCCCTTGATTCCCTTTTGATCAATATGTCATCCAAGTATGGGACCGCAAACTCACAATCTGCTAGCATTGTATCCATCACTTGCTGAAATATTGCTAGTGCAACCTTAACCCCAAATGGCAGTCTTTTGAAATGGTAGAGACCTTTATGAGTATTGATTGTTAATACTTTAGCACATTCTTCATCTACCAGTAATTGGAGGTGGGCCTCTGACAAATCCAGCTTGGAAGAAATTTTCCCACCATTACACTTAGCAAATATTTCTTCTGGGTTTGGAAGCGGATAATTGTAATTTTTTAAACAATCATTAAGACCAGTTGAGAAGTCCGCACATATTCTTATTTCGTTGTTCTTCTTTTTTATAATTACAGTAGGAGCCGTCCACTCAAAGTAATCTACTTTTTCAATTACCTCTATGTCTTCCAGTCTTTGTAATTCCTTCTCAACTTGATTTAATGCCACAAAAGGTACATCCCTTTTCAGTTTGAACACCGGCACTGCATTTTCTTTCAACTCAAACTTTACTTTGATTTTTTTACACATACCGAGTTCTTTCGAAAACATAGGGTACATCTTTTTCAATTTTAATTTCAATTTTTTCGATGCTTTCTCTGACACAGACTGTGACACATTCACCTTATTGCATAGTGTATTCAGTGGTAAATCCCACAGGTCGAATTCTTCCATCAAATCTGTCCCAAACAGATTCATTGTAGTCATAGATACCGTTAGTTTACTTTTCCGCGTCATGTTTTTAAGTTTTATTTCTGGTGAAATTTTGCCCAAGAATTGAACCTGTTCCCCTGACACACCGTGAGTTATCCTAGTAGTTTTTTTATACACCGGCCTGCCTATCTTATTCCATGTTGCTGTATTTATTATCGATACGTCTGAGCCGGTATCTAATTTCATTTTGGTCTGAAAATCATTTATTTCTACCAACACAAATTTTCGATTTTGTATGGTATAATTTATTTTTGTTGAGCAGAATTTCTTTGGTTTTACAACTTTCTTCGACCGGCATTTCATCTGTATATGCCCAATTTTACCACACTTAAAACAGGTTTTATCTTTAAAGGGGCAATCTTTCCTCAAATGTCGGTCCCCGCAACCATACCACCATTTTGAATTGATATGTTTTCTTCTATCTATACTTTCTTTACACATTCGTACATTCTTATTATTGTCTTCTATTTTTCTTGTATCATCTCAAAGGTTTATTATTTGTCAGCATTCCTCAGCCACTTTCTGCAAGGTTAATATTTTTTTTCTAATTTCCACATCTTCCATTGCCACCAGCCCTTTAATGAATATTAGGCACTTGAACATATCTGGCATTAATTCTTCCAGCTTAAATCTTTCGCAAGCCTACCGGCATATGTTACAAAATTGTCGGACTCGTTTTTCTTTAAATTTAAACATCCCCACCAAATGTTAAACTGTGAACTTTTCTCGCTAAAAATATTAGTCAAAATAGTTATTGTTTCATCAAAACATAATTCCGTGGGTTTTCTCGGCAAAATAAAGTTACAAAAACTTTCATGTTCTGGAGAGGCAAGCTTTCGCAAAAGAAGTTTTACCTTCCTTTCACTAGACCATCCCTTGCATTTCTCTCAGAATAAATGTTCTTATCGTCTGTAATATGCAGTACAGATAGTTCCTTCATTCAGTTTGTAGTGAAATTCTTTGATGGAATTTGCAACACTGTCTGCTGAAAATGATTCGGTCGTATTTCTCAACTGCAGTAACAATTCTATTAACTTCTGTAGTTGTTGCTGTTGCTGCTCTTGTTGTTTGACAACTACTTTCAGTAACTCTTCCATTTCAGTACTATTCGAAACCTCGTCGCCACTGTTATATTGCATGTTCAGATGGCGTACCTTCGCCAATAACATACCTCTACTCAACTACCAAACTCTCACATCCGACGACTCAACTCAACAGAACTCAACGTCTAGTCTACCGATAATTTCAGCTCGCTCTACGTGACACTCTTTCTACGGCCATAACATAGAGGGGACACCACAAGGACAGACAACACAAAAGGTGGGGTACATACAAACATATAATGAAGGAATTATGAATTATGAGAATAATGAAAATGAAATGGCTTTTCTACCCCCCAAAGTAGGAAGTTGCATTTTAATGTTATTCAAAATCAGTAATTATTTTCCAGTTTGTATCGTGTTCACACCAAAAAATCTATTAACTCCTCAAATTCTATCACTGATGGCATTTCGTCATATCTAAATCAGAATGCTGTTATTTGTATCATGTCTCCAAATATTTCTCTCAATCTTCCTGCTCTCTCATCTTCAACACAGCTTTCATATTCAGGTTCTCCACCTTGTTGGCCAGCTTAATCCTTATTACGCCTTTCATCTTGGAAATTCTTTTCTCTATTTCCACGCTCTTTCCGTACTGCACCATCACTCTTTCGTATTTCCCCTTCGGTGGCTTTCTCAGCTCTATCACTTCGCACTCTGCCCATGTTGCTAGTGTTTCCATCTCTATTTGTTGCTCCTTCTCACTTTCTAGTCTTTTCTGTTTTGCCTCCTCCATGCTTGTTGAAGGCTCTAGTCTTTGTGTTCGTTTTCCTGTTGATACCTTATTTTTTCCTTTTTCATACTTATTTTTCCCCGCTTTTCTTTTCTTTTTAGGTGGATATTCAATGTTTTTTCTCTTCCTTTCTACCACTGTAAACTCCTTTTCCTCCTCTGCCGTTACAATCTCTTCTTCCCGACTCTCTTTCTCTGCCTCCTCCTGTTCGTGTTTCTGGGGACACTTGGCTTTCATGTGACCCCTTACTCCACATGCAAAACATAGTGGAGGTCTACCTTCCACAATAATTCTAAGTCTGGTTTCGTCTGGTAAAATGAGCTCTTCAACAATCTTATGGAGGTCTGGTAAGCTGATATGGACCATTACCTCTAGCCATAGTGTAGATATGAATTATATAAGTATATTAAGTATATGATTTAACTTCATATACTTATATTCGATCATATTTTTCATAAATGGAGAAGATTAGATGTTAATATGGATTGAAATTATTTTTATTCATATAGCTATACGATCATTTCATACAGAAGAACAATAAATTCATTTTAAGAATCTGGGTTGTCAAAAAGTATTTGTCAGTAGCAAAAATTAAGGAAAGGAAAAAAAAGCTAAAAAAACGTTAGAATTACATAGGTATAGTGTTCGTAATATGTAATTGTTCTGAGAGTCATGTCTATTTAAAACAAGACTAAAGGGTCTCAGTTGGATGTTGATATATGCAAAAAATTAATAAGGGTTACATTCTCTCTATAGATTAGTATAAAGGAGATAATTTTAAACTCCCATATATGAAGTAAAAAAAAACAGGTAGGGTTGTATTTAATGAGAAAAGTCTAACCAAATAAGGGAGTATGGAATTTTAAATATTGGGGACTAAAATTTATATTAACCATCAATAATCAATACGGCTTAGATATTAGTTTGAAAAAATATTATAAATAGTTCGTGGTATATAAACTGAGATATTGCTGGCATAATTTCGTTATATCTATATTCCACAACCCATAAATACATAAAAACAGAACAGGCACAGACACAGACAAGAACAAGCACGCACACACAATCCATTAGCTTTCTTGGCAATCTTTCGTCTCTAGTAGACCTTTCCGTCGATTTCCGTAAAAATTTTTTTTTTTTACATATGGGCTTGCGGGAACTTTTGAAGTGATGAGAGCGAAAGAGACTAAGAGAAAGCGATTGTATGACGAGGGAAATTCTTTTGAAGTTACCGTGCATGGGAAGCATTGATGTACATGTGTGTGTGTGTGTGTGTGTGTGTTTGATGGGGTGTGGGAGACAGACAGTATGTTGTGTAAGTGAAGTGCTTCTGTTAGTATGTGTGAAGAGACAGAGTAATGTGTGAAAGAAAGAGATAACTGAAATTTTTTACTCGGTGTATGTGTATATGTATGTATATTACTTCAAAAGTTCCCGCAAACCCATATGTAAAAAAAAAATTTTTTACGGAAATCGACGGAAAGGTCTACTAGAGACGAAAGATCGCCGCTTTCTTCTCCTCCTCCCAATTTTGCAACTGTCATTTGGTACGGAAATACACAAAGTCAAATGTTTTGATTTTGTCGAGTTATATGGAACGAATGCCATATATTCATACACCCAGCCACACACACAAACATATATCTATCTACACAACAGCCCATTAACTATTCTACTCTACCTGTGTAAACTGTGGGGGTATGGTATCAACTATGTATATTTCCTATTTAGTATAGGAGAAGTTTCATTTATAAAGATAAATGGGCGAAGTTTCGCATGTCGTAGCACAGATTTCCGTCGATTTCCGTAAAAAACTTTTATTTTTTTACATAAGTAATGAGAGCGAAAGAGACTAAGAGGAAGCGATTTTACGATGAGAAGGTTTCTCTTTGAAATCGGCCTGTGTGTGTTTGATGGGGTGTGGGAGACAGACAGTATGTTGTGTAAGTGAAGTGCTTCTGTTAGTGTGTGCGAAGAGACAGAGAGAGTAATGTGTGAAAGAGAGAGATAACTGATTTTTTACTCGGTGTATGTGTATATGTATGTATGCATGTATGTGTGTGTGTGTATGTATCTATGTATGTGTGTGTGTGTAAGTATGTGTGTATGTATGTATGTATGGCCGATTCATCGTAATTTTTTACTCGGTGTATGTGTATATGTATGTCTGCATGTATGTGTGTGTGTGTATGTTATGTATCTATGTATGTGTGTATGTGTATGTATGTATGTGTGTATGTATGTATGGTCGATTCAGTGTAATTTTTTACTCGGTGTATGTGTATATGTATGTCTGCATGTATGTGTGTGTGTGTATGTATCTATGTGTGTGTGTGTAAGTATGTGTGTGTGTATGTATGTATGTATGTGTGTGTGTGTATGTATCTATGTATGTGTGTGTGTGTGTATGTATGTATGTATGGCCGATTCATAGTAATTTTTTACTCGGTGTATGTGTATATGTATGTCTGTCTCTTCATACACACTAACAGAAGCACTTCACTTACACAACATACTGTCTGTCTCCCACACCCCATCAAACACACACAGGCCGACTTCAAAGTGAAACCTTCTCGTCGTAAAATCGCTTCCTCTTAGTCTCTTTCGCTCTCATTACTTATGTAAAAAAATAAAAGTTTTTTACGGAAATCGACGGAAATCTGTGCTACTACAACCGAAACTATGCCGATAAATGTAATATTACGAAATGTAGTTAAATTTGTAGAAGGATATTTTATAAGGTTAAAGAAATATTTTATTGCCTTCACGGTGTTCACCATTTTACAAAATCACGATTGAAAAAAGGTTAATATAGGGCGTTACGATTATCAGAAAATCAAAGGGGGAGAGGCTTCGGAAATTTCACATCTTCAGTCCACGGCCTTTAAACTAAGAAAAAATAGTGTAATTGGTGTAAAACTACTTGTTCTAAACGAGTATCAAGAACACACACTCACACATGAATCATAAAATCATATTTCGCAAAAAAAAATAATAAAGAGAAGAAATTCTGGAAAAAGTGAAGAAATGTTGGATCTCCGCCATGTGAATCAAAATACGTATCAGAAACATCTTGAAATACTACAGAAATTATGTTACGAAAATGATAATGTATACATACATCTTTGAGTGGTCCATCGATAATGATGATAAAGAAATGAGTTGGATTTGAACTCAGAATATTGACTAACACAACTACATACTACAAGACTCAAAATATTCAGCCAAGTCACCACCCTTTAACTAGCAATAATAATAACATCAATAACATAACAGCCAAAAGATTTATTTGTTCTGAAAATAACAATCATAGTAAATAAATATGTTCTTTAATATTCACATTCATGTGCACAGTTAAACACACTTACATACAAACAGTCACGCATGCATAATACAGAACGGAACACATAAATGAAGGATGCATTACTTAGTATATATTACATCTAGAGAATTTTGATTAATAAGTCAAATATGCAAATTATAAAGATAATTAATTGCTTTACTAAACAGTGTTGTAAAGGTGAAAAAATAAATTTGGGAAAAAAATACACGCCAAAACTAATTAATAAAGGATAATTAGGGAAGGATTGACACAAAATAATAATTTTTTCTGTCTCTTTTTTTCTGATAAATGCATCTTAATAAGTGAGAAGAATTGCATATATCTGAACTATTTCAAAGAAAAGCATAAATTTAATGTTTAAAATAGCTTTAACCAAGGAATGAGATCCAACATTTCTTCACTTTTTCCAGAATTTCTTCTCTTTATTTATTTTTTTTTTTTTGCGAAATATATACAAAAATACGGAGTTTATGATTCATGTGTGAGTGTGTGTTCTTGATACTCGTTTAGAACAAGTAGTTTTACACCAATTACACTATTTTTTCTTAGTTTAAAGGCCGTGGACTGAAGATGTGAAATTTCCGAAGCCTCTCCCCCACCCCCCTTTCGCGAGCGCGCATTTTTTTCATGATAGTCGTTTAGAGCAAGTTGTTTTATACCTATTACGCTGTTTTTGTTTTTGTTTTTGTGCCCGGTTCAGACGCTTTCGGAAATTCCCGATATAAATTTTCCGAGGCCTCTCCCCCACCCCTCTTTCGCGAGAGCGCATTTTTTTTTTTTGTCATATTCGTTTAGAGCAAGTTGTTTTACACATATTACACTATTTTTGTTTTGTTTTGGTGCCCGGGTCAGCTCCTCAGACGCTTTCGGAACTTCCCGATGTGAATTTTCCGAGGCCTCTCCCCCACCCCCCCTTTCGCGTGCGCGAATTTTTTTTTTCACATTCGTTCATAGGAAGTTGTTTTACACCTATTACACACATTTTTTTTTGATTTTCTGATAATCGTAACGCCCTATATTAACCTGAAAAAATTAAAAAGAAAAAAAAACAAAAAAATTTACTACCTTGGGTTGAAAATTTGGGGACGCTGGGAAACCTCTCTAATGGCTATTGAGACATGCCAGCACGCTTACAACATTGCGAGGCTGATGTGCTGGAACAGCCAAGTGCCCTCACGAGCCTCACCAGTTACCTCCGCAAAGCGAGTTGCCACTGAAGACAGGAATCTCACAGTCAGTGGTCCGACCCCACCACAGGATGGAAAATGTAGTTGGCCAACAGATCATGGTATTTCAGGATATTGTTCCACTTGGATGCAGAAGCTGCGGATCTTGCCCTGACCGTAGCGTCCAGGATGTGAGAAGCAAAAGAGTTGCTAACTGTGACATCCCAGACAAGGCATCTGCTCTGTGACCAGGGGCATAGGATGAGGTCATCAGGTCTCTTCCCATCACATCTGGACAATCCAGATGGTTCCAAGATGGAGGGGATATTTGCCTGGGCCAAGTTCCTCTTGAGTATCAGGTTCAACTCCATATGACGCGTGAAGCGACCAGCAGTCAGGTGGCAAGAAAGGCCATAGAGACTTGTGGCTCGAGGAGCCTGCCACAATGACAGATCAAACTTGTGCATACGTCAGCACCCACTCTCAGGGCAATGGAGACACGAAGTTCATCTAAGCTGAGTAGGCCACTAACATTAGCCACAGGCATCAATCCAGTCACCTGAGTATTTGGTGCTGGCAGACAGTAAGTGGTACCTTGAATATTGGTCCGACTGGATGAAGGAGTTGAAGGTATATACTAAAAGACGGTTAATAAAATAAATATAATTATTTTAAAAATAATAAATAAAAATATGAAGATGTAGGAGTATTTACTTACTTTATCTGCTGCTAAAAACTATGAATGATCTATGAAGCGGTATAGAAAAGTTATATATATTGAAAAGAGTTGTGAATAATTTATGAAAAAGGTAAAATTCAGAGTTAAGAATAGTGTAGGGGAGATAACACTTAAGGATGGGGGTCTTTTTGTTATGGTAACGAAGAAAGAATTAAAATTATAAACATTAACATCATATGTAGATGGAAATGCACATGCAAAAAATTATGTCATACATAACTTTATACTTCAGAGTTAATACCAGTACAAAGATATATGTATATAAATGAAAAAATCAAACAGATACCTATACATACGATAATGTATATATACCCCATACATGTCAATAACAGAGATACACTTATATATGGAATACTATGACTAATGTATACATATGTTCGTAAATTATATTTATATATATAGGCCTGAATGTATAATGGTCATGTAGGCTTATATTTGTACAAATATACATTGCAAAAAACATTGCAAAAAACATTGCAAAAAACCTATATACATTATAATAATATAAAAGAATTTTAATATTTAAAATTGTTTAACATATTATAAACATTTTTAATTAACAAATAAAAATAGTTATAAAACCTAGTTGCTAAAATTATATATAAATTATAAAATTTTATTAAATAATGAATATTTGTACATATAGAGGAAGCCACAAGAAGATACTTATGTATAATTTTTATATACTCAAAAATACTTCTGTACATATGTGTAAAAATATCCGGCAACACAATGTGCAATTAGATATGTGGATATATATGTGTGTGTATATATATATATATATATCGAAATTACTACGATGATCCGGTTCTTGACTGAAGACTGAGGGGTTCGAATGTCCTGTCCATGTTTATTGTATCGTCTTCTAAGAGTTATACGTTCTTGTCCATGTTGTATTTTTCTACATACCTTAATATATATATATATATATATATATATATCATTATCATTTAGCATCCGCTTTCCATGCTAGCATGGGTTATGCACATTTAACAATTGGAAGAACAGTACATTACATTAAAGTTAGTGTATGTATATATTTTTTAAAAGCTAAAATGTACATGGATGGGTACATACAAGTATATAAGCACAAAAAAAAATTATTATCATATACACATATATACCCATGTATATATACATTCAAGTAAAAAAGTATATAGATATGTATATGCACCCACATAGATATGTACATACATATATATACACACACATATATATATATACATGCCCTTTTCTTAGTAAGGAGCACTTCATATAGAAAATTTGGAAATTACAGAAAAAGACTACATACATTTTTTAAAAACAAAGGCCTCTCAATTTCTATTGAAAAAGATAACATCTCTGTAAACTTCCTTGACATCAATTTCAACCTTAATACTTCAATTAACCAATCTTATCATAAACCTAAAACCAACATAAGATACATAAATGTAAACAGTAACCATCCACACAATATTATAGAAAACCTGAGTACTAACATAGAGAGAAGAATAAATTTGCTATCATCTAACAAAAAATTATTTAATAATGACTATTACAACATTGCACTTAAGAAGGCAGGATATATGTGAAATTAAGTACAATAAGAATTACAACACTAATAAAAATCATATTAAATATAATTACATAAATAATAATGTTAAGACTAGAGACTTAAATACCTATAATGTAACAGTATACACTCATCAACAAACAATTAAAATTCCCAATACTAGTCATAAATATAACAATCGTGTTAAACAAACCAATCATGATAATATTAAAATTAAACTTAAGCATATATTATAGCATAAATAAGCATATATTACAGCATAAATAAAATTCATAATAAGAATAAAAATCATAAAAATTATCACTAATGAAAATAACCCTAAAAATACTGATAGCATAAACTGTAACAATATAATTAAAGAATAGGAACATAAAGATAACAATAAATAAAAATATGAATAGCCAGAGTAAGACAACTAACAATAATGATATGAATAGCCATAATAATAAAATTAATAATGATAATAACAACAGTCCAAAAGAAACCAATACTATGTATGAGGAAAAATTACCTTTTGTATACATATCAATGCTCAACCAAGGTAGACCATGATAAAACCATTTGGATAATAATTCCCTTTGCTAAGCATTTAAAGATGAACTTTATAAGATCTATCAAAAAGATTATTAATAAAAACTTTAAAAACATTAGATATGCAAAAATATTTAATAATAAACATATCAGATTCAGATTTTCAGTTTCTCCCAAACTTTTCAGGATAATATGTTCACTTAATAATAAGAAACTAGATCAATTATATGAAAATAAAAAAAACACAAACTGAACCTAGAACATACAAAAATATTAATAAACCACAACATAATAGTACAATTAGCAACATAAATACTCTTAATAACTACAACCCATATAAATCAACAAAGTCTGGAAATAACACATCACCCATACATAAAAATTGTAATTTTAAAGACCAAAACACTTGTGAGATAGACAGAGATTGTAAAAGAAAAATGTAGGATACCAAGCAATAATTATAATACAGAATTCCTTAAAATATCATTATATCGGATGTACACAAAACTGGGTTAAATCAAAAATTTCAAACCACGAATCAACCTTTAGAGACCAAAGCAAAATGAACAGTACTGGACTCTCAAAAAAATTTGGCACCTCAAAAAAAAAATGAATAAAACAATATTGATTTCACAATTAAATGGAAAATTCTATCTTTTTCACTTTCTTACAGAATTAACAATAAATTCTGTAGATTATGCCTTGAAGTATAAAATAATGAAGATGAAAGGAAACCTAGTAAATATGAGGGATGAAAAAGTTCTTTTTCATGTAAACACATGACGAATTTCCTTTCCACTAATCTAAAATAACATAATATGATCATTAATAGAGTTGTTTAATATTATTTAACATCTCACTAAATATTCCTTTATTAATCTAAATAGTACATTACCTTCTTTGATTTAACAGTATTATTTAATTATGTTATTTAATATTACTTAATAATGATATCTGAAGGACATCTATGTATATATATGTGTGTGTGTATGTATATGTATGTATATATGTGCATATATATGCATATATATATGCTTATATATATATATATATATATATAATATATATATATATATATTATATATATATATATATGTGTGTGTGTGTGTATGTGCATGCATATTATATACTTACATATTTTAATTTGTATGCATCAATATGTATGTAGCTAAACATGATTATGCTTGTGTGTGTGTGTGTGTATATATATATATATATGTATGCATGTGTGTATATGTGTGTGTGTATGTATGTGTATGTGTATATCTATGTGGGTGCATATACATATCTATATACTTTTCTACTTTAACTTATATATTTGTAAACCATGTTAAACCTTCTGCAATACATTTGCAAAGAGCATTCATTCTTAGATTTGCAGCTGCAGCAAGACCTATCTTGCATGAAGGAATTTCCTATAAGTGGATTGGATGTTGTACTATTAGAGGGCATGCTAGGGCTTAGTGTAGTACCCTCAGATCCACTCCCAGTGTATTCATTATTATCATTTATACCTATAATGTATTGATTGATGAGATCATAGATATTCTAGATTGCTGGGAAAGACTAAGCTCAGTAGTATCCTGTTGGTTTGCCTCAGAAGGTCTATTACAGTTGCTAATCCTCGAGGTATTGTGGCTATTACTACTACTACTACTACTACTACTACTACTATTACTATTACTATTATTATTATTATTATTATTATTATTATTATTAAGGCAGTGAGCTGGCAGAATCATTAGCATGTTGGACAGAATGCTTAGCGGTATTTCATCTGTCACTATGTTCTGAGTTCAAATTCTACTGAAGTCAACTTTGCCTTTTATCCTTTCAGGGTTGAAAGATTAAGTACCAGTCAAGTCGATGTGATCAATTGCCCCACTCCCCACAAAAATCCAAACCTCGTGCCTATAGTAGGAAGGATTATCATTATTATTATTAGCATTGTCATTGCTCTTATTATCAATATTATTAATGCTACCGCTAGTCATATTATCAAAGTAATTATTACTATCATTAGGATGGTTGTTAACCAAAGTAATAAGACTATCCTCAATATTGTTCTCGTTAATGGTAGTATTAAGATTGTTGTTGTTTCTGCTATTAAGGTTAATATTATGATCAATATTATATTTATTATATTTATATTTACTATGCTCCTTAGAATTGTTATTTTGGTAATAACTATTAAAGCTTAATAGGTGTTGTTATTGCCAACATATTTCAAGTTATTGTTGTTGCTATTCATATTGTTATGGTTGTTTGAGTTGTTGTCAGTGTTGTTATTGTTACTGTTGTTGTTATGTTTGTTCAAATTTAGTTTATATTTTTAATCAATTACATGCTCAGTTTAATAATTTTAAAATAGTTTATTTATAAAATATTGTCACTGCTACACAAATAAATATATTATGTTATAGGTTTTGCAATGTATATTTTATTACATAATTATGTTACTATTGTCTTTTTATGCTTAAAATTTATGCAAATATGTCTTTAAATGAAAACAGTGTGATTAGATAGTCAAGGTTCTTAATCTTTATAAAAGACTTGGTGAACTTTTGAAATAGCTGTCCCACAAAAGTTGGATTTTCTCTATTTTCACATGGATTTTCCAAAATCTTTTTTGCACCACACATTTCAAAATAATGAGAGTGGGGAGGTAAACCTTTTCTAAAATCCATGATTTTTAAATACCCTCACCCTCCTATTTTCTCTCACTTGTGCCTTCACAACAGGAAAACAATATTTGGGAGGTTTTATCTAAAAGGAAAAAAATTTGAAATGCATGATTTTTTTTATCATCTTCCCCTGCTCCATATAAGTTGGAATTTCTTCATTTTGGTTGGGATTTTTCTTGATTCTTTCTTGTGACACACATTTCAAAACAATGGGAAAGGGGAAGACTTTAAAAAAAAATTAAAGCCATCATTTTTGAATGCTTGACTCATATCCCTTCCTCCTACCTTTGCAACTGCCATCACTGCAAGAATTTTCACCCCTTCATGCTATAAAATTCTATACCTGTACATGTATGAGGGGCTGCTAAAAAATTCCTGGCTTTAAGGCCTGGTTGGAGGCCAAAACCTGCTGAGTTTTTTACAAGGCTTAGAAAAACTGCAATAAGTGTGTGAATCTGAGAGGGGAATATGTTGAATAAAATCATGATTAATTGATCCTCCTGTATTTTCTTTTATTCAAAGCCAGGAACTTTTCAGCACCCCCTCTACTCTGCATTTTTAGAGGAAAAAAAATTTCAGCTCCATATATTTTCAGTGTCACTCCTCTCCCCATAAATGCTTTAAAAATAGCAAGCACCACTGAAATGAATATTTTTCTTTTTTTTAAAATCATTTTGCTTTATTCCACATTCTGAAACATTTGTAATTTATATTTAAAACAAAATAATAATAATAATTCTTACCCCTCCTCTCCATAATAAACTTTTATATTTGTTATATTTTGTCTGTTTATTTTTCTTACTTTTGCCATATTGTAAAAACATTTTTCTCAACAAGACTACATTAACACTTACTTACATTCCCGTCAAATTTCATTTTACATGCCATTTTTTCCTCTCCCACACAAAACAAAAGCAAATAGAATTATATTATTTTACTCTGGACAAGGTGCTGTGACAAACTGTTGCTATGACAGAGAGGGGAAAAGATATTTTTGGTCATCTTGGTGGAAGGGCACAGCAAGTAATATTTACTGCATTTTTGAATTTAAGAAAAAACAAAAAAAATTCTTACAAATGTTCACTACCTTGCAAAAACTATATCAGCTAAGCAAATGACCTCTAAATGCATTAAAAACAGTAACATATTCAGAGCACTGTTTCAGAAAATTATCTCTGTTCTCTGAGCATATAAAAGAGAAATTTAGATAGGATAAAATGAGTAAGACAAGATAAGGTAAATTTTGCTTCTTCAATTCTTCAGAATTACATTTGAAAAACGACTCATACACATCAGAAAGATCAGAAATGTGAAAAAATTTTAAATATCTAGGTCAAATGAAAGAAGGTCATGAAAAAATGGTACATTATATAAAATTAATGAAATTTGACTAAATCTAAATCTCAGCATAAAACATTCTTCATAGATTTGGGTTGCTCTCTTCCTGATTTATTAATGCACCATGCAGTTAAAGAGAAGAAATTATTGAAATTAATCATTATTTATTTTGCCCCAATTTAAACATCATTTTTTGAAAATTGAAAATTATCAAATTGTATATTAGTGTGGGGAAAATTGACTCAAAATCCAATAGGGAAAAGTATTGATTATTAAGCACCAAAAAATATCCAGATAACAACCTCAATTACAATCAAGTCAAATTTGAGGAAAACATTTTGAAAAAGATTATGCCACCTGACTATATTTCAAACTCTCAACAACTATGCTGACAAAATTTTACTCCCAAAGGTTATGAATCAGCGCAAAATGATGATGTAATACTTGCAATGTAACAGTTTCAAATAGGTAGGAAAAAATAACAAGAAATCAGAAATTACTCATTTATCCCTACCCCTATACTTTTCTTCAATTAAAAATATGTTCCTTTCTATATTTTAAATGACAGAAATTATCATTTTAGAAATATTTTGTTTTACACATCACTTTGAGGTGTTTGATATTTTTAATTATGAAGGGAATGATGAAGGAGGGAAGTGGAATTAAGAATTAAAAAAAGAAAGTGCAAGATGCTGTTCCTAAAGTATGATTTAGGACAAGGTGAGTAGAAGTTTAATGATTAACTTATGCAGGACAGTTATTCTGAAATGAGGGAACAGACAATAAAAAAAATCATGAATTTCGAATATTTTTCTTTAAAAAAAAGTTTCCTCCATCATTTTTCGGTATATAAGTTACTATAACTTGAGGGGAAAAATTTTTTAATGGTGATGACTGTCATGAAGGCACAAGGAGGGAGGGGAAGCAACATTAACAAATCATGGATTTCAAAATTTTATTTTTTAGAAAAGGTTTCTTCCCATCATTTTTCAAAAATGCATGGTGCACACAAAAGATTTGAAAAATCCCAGTTGCAATGGAGAAAATCCAACTTATATGGTACAGCTATTCTGAAAGTCCCACCAAAGGCTTCTGTTTTGAGAGTTCACTATCATTCGCCTTCACCACAGAGTTGTTTTTCTTTCGGGGTTCATGAAATCAGTTGGCTTACAATGAAATGCCATAGCAAATTCTTCAGTATTTTGCAAAGTAACGATGACCCTGTAAAATATATAAATACAAATAAAAGTCATTCATCGACTATCAAAATAGTACCATGCATGATATGATTATCAATCAATATGTACACATATAAAAGATATGAGGAGTTTTCATCAGGGTGACTCAAACTAGTAGGCATGCATTCTAAGTGCTCAAATAGACGTGTCACTAAAATTCCTGTTTGATCAGCAGTTGAAGTTGTGGTATGTGACTGTCTTGATCAAAACAACTAGAAGTGGCTTCCCTTTGAATCAGTAGGTTTAGATTAAAGCAGTGAGGAAAAGCAAACATTTAGGCAATATTCAACAAGGACATTTAATTTATTTTAGCTACATAACGAATGGTAGATAAGGTATTCCTTTGGTAAATCCATGATCAGAAAGAATAATTAGATAGTACTCCATGGTGAAAGAAAAAGTATGGTTAGATAGTACTCCATAGTGAGGGAAAATGAATACTAACAGTTCTAAAATTGGACAAATACTGAGAGGAGGAATAAATAATACACTCAGATGTGAGAAAGATAGGTAGATAAGAGCTTTGTACACGATATATACTAATCAGTGTAGTGGGGGGGGGGGTTCCTGTCCAGGAAAATTAGAGAGAGCAAGTGCAAAAATGAGTGAGGGTTATTCCTATTCAAAGAAATTAGGAGGAGCAAACAGATAAGGGAAGGAATAAAGCAGATGCCAGACCTACAAGGTTGGGTACTAATGAGGTGGGAGGTGTAGGTAATAAAGTGGTTTGGCCAAATTTTACTAGAGGAGAGACCTAGGACAGCCAAGTTGTGTTAATGCTAAATGTGTCTAAGCTAGAAATAGATGCCACACTAACAAACAAAAGATTTCAGATTTGCAGTTTAAAAACTAAGGTTGAAACTTCATATTATAAAAATAAATAAAAATGTTAAAAAATAATAAAAAATAAAGTAACACTTAAAATTAAAGCTAGAATTAAAATTACGAAGTGAGTAGCCATAGTGTTAATGAAGATATTGCTATTGAGGCCTGTAGAAATATGAGCCTAAAGAGTCATATATATAAACTAGCAGCTAAGACCGGTTTCACCCAGTCGGTTTGGATGATGTGGCTGTAAAACCTGCTCTGTGTAAGCATTTGACTTGTTTGGGCATGCTTACATTGCTTAATATACTTCTCTGACCCCTTCTTTATCATTCCCAATGCACCAATTACTACTGGTATTATTGTAGTACTAAGCTTCCACATTTTCGTGCTTTCAATTTGCAGATCTTTATAATGAGAAAGCTTTTTGTATTCCTTTCTTGAGACATTTTGATCCTGTGGGACAGACATATCTATTAACAGACATATCTATTAACAAACATATCTAAATGGCGGTGCCCCAGCATGGCCACAGCTCATAAGCTGAAACTGGAAAAATCAAAATCAAAATCAAAATCATTAACAGACAAGTTCCTCCGTTGTAGTCCTTGATCACAATGTCTGGTCGATTGGAGTTAATTTTTTTGTCTGTTTGTATTAGGATGTTCTAAAGGATGGTGATACCCTTGCCATTTACTACATCCTCTGGATGGTGCCTATACCACTTATCATGGGATTAATTTTGTAGTATTTACAATCATTCCAGTGGATGTACTGCCCTAGTCTGTCATGTCTTGAGGTACTCCTTTTCAGTGAGGACTGGGTAGCCAGAAACATGATCAATTGTCTCTGTGAATTTTCCACAAATTCTGTATGAAGGGTCAGATCCATCTATAAGGACGTTTGCATTGTAGTTTCTGGTAGGTAAGCTCTGATCTTGTGCTGCAATAACAAAACCTTCTGTTTCCCCTTTCAGACCTGTCCCTTGTAGCCATCATCATCATCATCATTATTAAAGTGGTGAGCTGACAGAATCATTAGCACACCAGGCAAAAATGCTTAGTGGTTTTTCACCCATCACCTCGTTTTGAGTTCAAATTCAACCGAGATCAACTTTGCCTTTCATCCTTTCAGGGTCGATAAATTAAGTACCAGTTAAGTACTGGAGTCGATGTGATCAACTTACTCCCTCCCCCAAAATTTCAGGCCTTTTGCCAACAACAGAAAGGATTATTATACTTTATAAAGATTGACATAACTCTTCACACAGGAAAATAGACAGTAAGAACACGATGTGATTGTAGTATACTATTTATTGGTTTGAACGATATTTCAACAGTTCACCTGTCATTTTTAAGTTCAAAATGTAAATTGAAGAAACACAGAAATTCAAAACTACAAAACCCTGCATTCCCACTTTGAATGACATCATCAATCTTCAATTTTGCAACTGGTAAAAGGAAAAAGAAAGAATGAAAGAAAAAAGGACAGAGAAAAGAATATGTTCGACTAAATATTCTTTTTGCTTCTTTCTGTTCTTTTTTCTTTCTTTTCCATTTTGTCAATTGCTAAATTGAAGACTGATGATATCACTCTTTCAAAGTAGGAATGCAGGATTTACTCAGTCATATTTTTGAATTTCTGTGTTTCTTCATTTTACATTTTGAACTTAATAAAGACAGAGAAGCTGTCAAAATATTGCTCAAACAATTTATTAGAATCCATTCATTCGTGGCCGTTGCCAGCCTCGCCTGGCCCCCATGCCGGTGGCACATAAAAAGCACCATCTGATCGTGGCCGTTTGCCAGACTTGTCTGGCACCTGTGCCGGTGGCACGTAAAAAGCACCCACTACACTCATGGAGTGGTTGACGTTAGGAAGGGCATCCAGCCATAGAAACATTGCCAGATCAAACTGGGCCTGGTGCAGCCTTCTGGCTTCCCAGACCCCAGTTGAACCGTCTAACCCATGCTAGCATGGAAAGCAGACGCTAAACGATGATGATGATGATGATGATGATATCACACTCATCTTATTATTATTATTATTCATTCCTCCTCTCAGTATTTGACCAATTTTAAAATTTCCCTTACTGCAGAATACTATCTGACAATTCTTTCTGATCATGGACTTACCTAAGGAATACCTGATTTAACTGGATTTAATTGGATTTCTGCTCCCTCTTCAACATAATAATCCACAACAACTACCATTGATGATGAAATTCCTTCCATTATCTAACTTATATCTCTCCGATGACAGTATTCCCAACTTATAGAGTTTTCGCTCGAAACGATGTTCCAATAGCTGGGCTATCCCAGAAACAGCTGTCAGAGACTTTTTTTTTTACCATTAGTTATGTAGTTATATTAAATTAAATGTCCTTATCAAGTTTTGTCTAATTGTTTGCCTTTCCTCACTACTTTAACCTATATGTATATATATATATATATATATATATATATTAACTCAATGCATTATATATTTTTATTCACCCTATTTAACTGACTAACATTTCTCTAATATAAAATATATATTAGAGCAGTTGTATACTGTCAACCTATCGTGACAGTCCCATAAAGGGAATCATACTACTGCTATTTAGCCCTAGGAAGTAGATGACAAACAAAACTCAGAAACATGTCTCTGGATGCAGGCTTAGCTGGATGGGGGTGCTTGTCTCCCCCTTGTAAACATAAGGACACAGGAAATGTGTCAAGGCCGACAGGAAGCGTTTGATGCTTCCTAGGGCTAAATAGTGGTGGTGTGATTCCCTTTATGGGACTGTCATGTTAAGTTAACAGTATACAACTGCTCTATCATACCACCACTGCTTATATCTCTCTGAGATATTTAGAAATTTAAAATATATGTTGTGTCTGTCATATTGTTTCTAGTAGCCCTCATTACTTGATAGTTTGCCTCTAAAATTTAAATATTTAAGATCTAACATACAGACCAAATAAAAAATTTAGCTTCATTGAGTAAAAATATATTGGGCATATCTACATACATGTGCCCTCCACCAACTTTTTTCAAAATTTCAAGTTTCATTTGTAGATATGTATGTGATGTATGTCAGTATGTGTGTGCATCCACACACCATTTTTTTTTACATTAAATTCCAATACAATCTTGATGTACATCATCTGAAAAGTATTTGTTGAAAATTTCAGTAAGGAATACCAATCTTCTGAAAGCTATGAGGAAATAAAATTGACATAGTTAGTTAGTTAATTTGGCTCAAAAGCAAATAGTAAGACCATGTAGGGGGAAATGGAGTTAAGTACAGGGTGGTGTTCATGTAAAGAGTTCGGGCCACTTGAGGTCAAGGGAGGCTTTGAACAAAGCGGTCGTCGGCATCTTCACCATCTCGTCTGGCAGCTTGTTCGTACATTATCTAAACCTCTTTTCTCACTGCCCCTCACCCCAAACTTTTCATAACAAATTTCAATATACTCTGAATCTACATCATCTGAAACATATTTGTAAAACACTTCATTAAAAAAAAAATGCATTTTCCTAAAAGTTATGAATAAACAAAGTCAGGGGTGGAGAGTGTACTTTGTGTAGGTATGCCTTGTGTTGTTCCTTTGCTTTTTATTTCATATTTAAACTAAAATTAGATTTATTACAATGATTTTAACATAAATATCCCACAGACACTAGTAAATATACACTTCCTTTCATACTTTAACTGCTCATCTTTTAAAGCCATCCCCTTAGTTAAAAAGCATCTGTAACTCTGACTTGTCTTTCTCAAAAGCTACAATTAGAGAACTTCTCTATATTGTAAATAATTCAAGTAACCCTCTCCAGTATGCCTTCATTTAAAATTTCATCAAAATCATAAACATTACAAATATTATTATTATAATGGCTGGGTTCCAATCCACTTTAACAACAAAGTCCACCTGCTATACTTCTCAGTCCATCATCACTACCTCAAGGTCCTGGATACATTCCAGACCAGCGTCTGCTATCAAGTTACCGCTGTAAGTGTGACAACATTTTCTTCTTCTTACCATGAAATGGGTTCCACAAGACTAATTTGGATGCTTCCAGTTCAAGGTGGTACATGCAGAGACCAGATAGTCACAGCTGTCTCTTCCTGTTGTTCATGTCTACTTCCAAACTGCTCACCCAACCACATAAATACTTGAAGTCTTCAGCAACATTAGATTATGCAATACAGCAGGCTATAGACAATAGTGACAAAGACCTTGGTTTCACCATAGGCCAGCAAAGATCATGGAAAGTACCAGTAATAACCACCACAGACCTGGACTTCGCAGATGATATAGCACTCATATCTGATGAAATATATCAAGCACAAAAGCTGTCCAACAGAGTAGAAATATCAGGTGCTAAATTAGGACTGTAAACAAGAATACTGAATACATGTTTTTCAACCAATCAAGAGATATTGAACTGTTTGCTTTGAGCAGGTCCAA